>NC_067442.1:5047745-5070245 GCF_009764475.1 Pristis pectinata
ACCTCACTTTTTCAGAATTATCGGACTAAAAGAACAGGTGGTGAATGCAGTCCATTCAGGCCTCGGGTTCCTGAGCCTCTCAATGAAACTGTGGCAGTCCTGTAATCTACAGAATTGATGTAGTTATTTGATGGTCAAGTGGGATCAGTTTGGGGACTGATACGGGGCTGTGGGAAGGGAGCGGGGCAGGGGGGTCAGTGTGGGGACGGACACGGGGCTGTGGGGAGAGAGACGTATCACACAGCCAATATTTATTGTCCTTCTTCAATTGCCCCCAGGGTTAAGTAGCTTGTGGGATCCACAAGGGGCATTAAACCCTCCCTGACGGTCTCGGGAGGCTGGAGTTACACAGGATTTCACAAGATGCAGGAGCTCTGGTGAAGTTGTGCCTTCATCCGGTCACTGTGATGTGTCTGGGTGGATGGTAAGTCAGTGGACCAACTCAGCAACCTTTAAAGTCTGCTCCACAGCAAATGCATGAGAGAATAACTAATCTAAGGCTGGAATTTATTTCAGGAGGAAACAGAATTGAAAAGTTGGTAAGTTATGCTAAACCTCTATCGACTCCCAAGTTAGACCTACTTGTAGTGTTACACAGAGTTCTGATTTCCACGTAATACCAGGTTGATTCAAGCAATGGAGACAAACAACGAGAATTTCACACAAATCTGAGGCTCTATCCGTTAATCAGGCTGATTCTCTTTGAGAAAAGTGTCCGGGAAGTCACATTGCAGCTTATAAAACTCTGGTCAGGCCGCATCTGGAGTGTTGCATTCAGTTCTGGTCGCCCCCGTTACAGGAAGGGTGTGGGGGGCTTCGGAGAGGGTGCAGGAGAGGTTCACCAGGACGCTGCCCGGACTAGAGAGCATAAGGAGAGGTCGGACAAACTTGGGTTGTTTTCTCTGGAGTGGTGGAGGCTGAGGGGAGACCTGACAGAGGTTTATAAGATTATGAGAGGCATAAATAGAGGAGACAGCCGGAATCTTTTTCCCGAAAGGTCGAAATGTCTGATACTAGAGGGCGTGCATTTAAGGTGAGAGGGGGGGAAAGTTCAGAGGAGATGTGCGGGGCAAGTTTTTTTTACACATACAGCGGTGGGTGCCTGGAATGTGCTGCCAGGGGTGGGGGTGGAGACAGATACGATAGAGGGGTTTAAGAGGCTGTTAGACAGGCTCATGGATGTGCAGGGAATGGAGGGAGACGGCTCGTGTGTCAGCAGAAGGGATTAGTTTAGTTAGGTGTTTAATTACTAGTTTGATTAGTTCGGCACAGCATCGTGGGCCGAAAGGCCTGTTCCTGTGCTGTACTGTTCTGTGTTCCAGGTTCGATGTTCTCTGAGCCTGTTGCAAACTGGATGCTTTAAAAAATCCTTGCCTGTGTTTGGGACCTCAGGGTGCAGAAGTGAAATCCTTCCCTCATCAAAGCGCAGGGAGGAGGTGAATTCGTTAGACACCAGCAGGGAATCAGCTGTCAGAGCCACAAAAGCAGCAAGATATTGCAGGGGGTAATGGCAAGATAACATTCACAGGACGCCTGCACTAATTGTCACAGTTTGCACTGACGAAGAGCTATAGGCATAGAGCGACACAGCACGGACACAGACCCTTCGGCCCAACTGGTCCCTGCCGACCAAGATTCCCATCTAAGCCAGTCCCATTTGCCCGTATCCCTCTAAACCTTTCCCATCTGTGATAAGACTATTGAACGGTTCCCTTATACGATGAGATGGACTCTTGACCTCACGATCTACCTTGTTGTGACCTTGCACCTTATTGCACTGCACTTTCTCTGTAGCTGTGACGCTTTACTCTGTACTGTTGTTGTTTTTACCTGTGCTACATCAATGCACTCTGTACTAACCCAATGTAACTGCACTGTGTAATGAATTGACCTGTACGATTGGTATGTAAGACAAGTTTTTCACTGTACCTCGGTACAAGTGACAATAATATACCAATTCCAATACCAATGTACCTGCTTCAACCACTTCCTCTGGCAGCTCGCTCCATATATGGACTACCCTCTGGGTAAAACTGTTACCCCTCAGGTCCCCTTTCCCCATTTTTAGTTTTGGACTCCCCTACCCTGGAGGAAAGACGGTGACCGTCCACCTTACCTACGCCCCTCGTGGTTTTATAAACCTCCATAAGGTCACCCCTCAGCCTCCTTCGCTCCAGGGAAAACAGTCCCGGCCTGTCCAGCCTCTCCTTATAACTCGAGCTCTCCAGTCCCGGGAACATCCCCGTGAATCTTTCCTGCCCCCTCTCCAGCTCAGTGATGTCCTTCCCATAGCTGGGCGACCAGAACTGCGCACGGTGCTCCAAGTGCGGTCTCACCGACGTCTTGTACAGCTGTAACGGGACGTCCCAACTCCTGTACTCAGTGCCCTGACCGATGAAGGCCAGCGCGCCGAACGCCTTCTTCACCGCCCTGTCTGCCTGCATCACTGCTTTCAAGGTAACTATGTACCTGTACCCCGAGGTCTCTCTGGTCTTCAACACTCCTCAAGGCCCATTCATATACTGTATGAGTCCTGCCCTGTCCTGACCTTGCACCTTATTGTCTACCCGCACTGCACTTCCCTGTAGCTGTGACACTTTACTCTGTATTCTGTTATTGTTTTTACCCTGTACTACATCAACGCACTGTGTAATGAATTGATCTGTATGGATGGTATGCAAGACAAGTTTTTCACTGTACAGGTGACCTGAATCCTCAGCCCTCTACTATACTCCCTACGGCCAGATTCTTCTCTAACTCCATCTACAAGTTTGCAGGTGATACCAACGTTGTAGGCCGTATCTCAAACAGCGATGAGTCGGAGTACAGGAAGGAGATAGAGAGCTTAGTGACATGGTGTCATGACAACAACCTTTCCCTCAATGTCAACAAAACAAAGAGCTGGTCATTGACTTCAGGAAAGGGGGTGGTGAACATGCATCTGTCTACGTCAATGGTGCTGAGGTCGAGAGGCTTGAGAACTTCAAGTTCCCAGGAGTGAACATCACCAACAGCCTGTCCTGGTCAAATCACGTAGATGCCATGGCCAAGAAAGCTCACCAGCACCTCTACTTCCTCAGGAGGCTAAAGAAATTCAGTATGTCCCCTTTGACACTCACCAACTTTTATCGATGCACCATAGAAAGCATCCTATCTGATGCATCCCGGCTTGGTACGGCAACTGCTCTGCCCGGGACCGCAAGAAACTGCAGAGAGTTGTGGACACAGCCCAGCGTGTCACAGAAACCAGCCTCCCCTCCATGGACTCTGTCTTTATCTCTCACTGCCTTGGTGAAGCAGCCAGCATAATCAAAGGCCCCACCCACCCGGGTCATTCTCTCTTCTCTCCTCTTCCATCAGGCAGAAGATACAGGAGCCTGAGGGCTCGTACCACCAGGCTCAAGGACAGCTTCTACCCGATGGTGATAAGACTATTGAACATTTCCCTTATACGATAAGGTGGACTCTTGACCTCAAGATCTACCTTGTTGTGACCTTGCACCTTAGTGACTACCTGTACTGCACTTCCCTGTAGCTGTGACACTTTACTCTGTACTGTTATTGTTTTTACCTGTACTACCTCAATGCACTCTGTACTAACTCAATGTAACTGCACTGTGTAATGAATTGACCTGTACGATCGGTTTGCAAGACAAGTTTTTCACTGTACCTCAGCACAAGTGACAATAATAAACCAATACCAATATCAATACCGATACCAAGTGTGTCCTACTGATCATCTGTACAGATGTGGTGATTGAGACAATTGATCAGCGTAGTTACCTCCCTCGGGCACCTGAGAAGATTCGGCATGTCCACGAGGATTAGAACATGGAACACTACAGCACAGTACAGGCCCTTCGGCCCACGACGTTTTGCCGACATTTTATCCTGCTCTAAGATCTATTTAACCCTTCCCTCCCACATAGCCTCACATTTCTCAATCATTCATGTGTCTATCTAACAGTCTCTTAAATGTCCCTAATGTACCTTTCCCTACAACCTCTGCCGGCAGTGCGTTCCACGCACCCACCACTCTCTGTGTAAAAAACTTACCCCTGACTTCCCCCTTATACCTTCCTCCACCTTAAAATTATGCCCCCTCGTGTTAGCCATTGTCGCCCTGGGAAAAAGTCTCTGACTGTCCACTCGATCTATGCCTCTTATCATCTTGTGCACCTCCATCAAGTCACCTCTCATCCTCCTTCTCTCCAAAGAGAAAAGCCCTAGCTCACTCAACCTATCCTCATAAGACATGCTCTCCAATCCAGGCAGCATCCTGGTAAATCTCCTCTGCACCCTCTCTAAAGCTTCCACATCCTTCCTATAATGAGGCGACCGGAACTGGACACAATACTCCAAGTGCGGTCTGACCAGAGTTCTATAGAGCTGCAACATCACCTTGCGGCTCTTGAACCCAATACTCCGACTAATGAAGGTCAATACACCACACGCCCTCTTAACAACCCTGTCAACCTGTGTGGCAACCTTGAGGGATCTAGTCATGGACCCCAAGATCCCCTTGTTCCTCCACACTGCTAAGATCTTCTCCAACTTTTACAGAGGCATCGTCGATAGAATCCCGACGGGTTTGCATCTCAGCCTGGGAGGACGACTGTTCTGCTCTGGGCCGACGGAACCTGCAGAGAGCAGTAAACACTGCCCAGTCCGCCACAGGCTTGTCCGTTCCTTCCATTCTTGTATCTTCCATCTGAAGATACAAGAGCTCAAAAGCCCGGATGTCCGGACTCAGGAACAGCTTCTTCCCCATTGCTGTCGGACACCTGGACCAACCACCTCTCTCACGTCCCCTTCCCGGCGGTGCTGCCACAGTCTCAGACTCTTAACTCCCCCTTTCTCGATTATTCCGTTATTGTCACTTTAGCGCATTTTCTTTTGCACCAAATCAGATTTCACTGCAGTATTTCCGTCACAAATTCTACAGGAGGCGCTGCCTCAAAAAGGCAGCGTCTATTATCAAGGACCCCCACCGTCGGTGGTATCTACAGGAGGCGCTGCCTCAAGAAGGCAACGTCCGCCGTCAAAGACCCCCCCACCGTCCGGGCCGTGCCGTCTTCTCCCAGCTCCCGTCGGGCAGGAGGTACAGAAGCCTGAAGTCCCCACACCACCAGGTTCAGGGACGGCGACTTCCCTTCAACCATTCGGTTCTTGAACCGACCGGCACAACCCTGATCACTACAACGGACCATCTTTTGCTCTACTATGGACTTGTTTCTGGTTGTGTCTGTGTTTTTTCCATGAAGGTCTTGCTTTTTCGCAGTTTTTTGTTCACTGTGGTGTAATTTTAGGTATAATTTATGTTCTGTGTGTTGTCTGTACCTACAAGCCTGTGATGTTGCTGCAAGCAGGTTTTTCATTGTAGCTGTACCTCACTGCACTTGGTAGATTAGTAAATCGGTTTATTATTGTCACTTGTACCGAGGTACAGTGAAAAACTTGTCTTGCAAACCGATCGTACAGGTCAATTCATTACATAGTGCATTGAGGTAGTACAGGGTAAAAACAATAACAGAATGCAGAATAAAGTGTCACAGTTACAGAGAAAGTGCAGTGCAGGCAGACAATAAGGTGCAAGGGCCACGACGAGGTAGATCATGAGGTCAAGAGTCCATCTTATCGTACTAGGGGACCGTTCAACAGTCTTATAACAGAGCTGTCCTTGAGCCTGGTGGTACGTGCTTTCAGGCTTTTGTATCTTCTGCCCGATGGGAGGGGGGAGAAGAGAGAATGTCCGGGGTGGGTGGGGGTCTGTGATTATGTCGGCTGCTTTCCCGAGGCAGCGGGAAGTGTAGACGGAGTCTGAGGAGGGGAGGCTGGTTTCCGTTCTGTGTCCACAACTCTCTGTGGTTTCTTGCGGTCCCGGGCAGAGCAGTTGCCGTCCCGAGCCGGGATGCATCCGGATAGGATGCTTTCTATGGTGCGTCGGTTAAAAATTGGTGAGGGTTGACGGGGGCGTGCCAAATTTCTTTAGCCTCCTGAGGAAGTAGAGGCGCTGGTGAGCTTTCTTGGCCGTGGCGTCTACGTGGTTGGACCAGGACAGTCTGTTGGTGATGGTCACTCCTGGGAACCCGGTGAATCATGACATTAAACACGACTGACTCGACTTTGTCTGTTTTGTGTTCCTCACTGTGCTTAAAATACCCATGTCTACTAATTCCTTCACCTGACCACCCTCCCTTAGAACGTTGAACATTACAGCGCAGGAACAGGCCCTTCGGCCCACAATGTTGTGCTGAACATGATGTCAAACTAATCCCTTCTGCCTGCACAATGTCCACATCCCTCTGTTCCCAGCACATCCATGGGCCTGTCGAAGAGCCTCTTAAATGCCTCTATCGTATCTGCCTCCACCCCCACCCCTGGCAGCACATTCCAGGCACCCACCGCTCTCTGTGTGAAAAAACTTGCCCGGCACATCTCCTGTGAACTTACCCCCCCCCCCCCCCCCACCTTCAATGCACGCGCTCTGGTGTTAGAAATTTCAACCCTGGGGAGAAAGATCCCGGCTGTCTGCTCTATCTGTGCCGCTCATAGTTTTAT
The DNA here is from genome assembly GCF_009764475.1 of Pristis pectinata. NCBI lineage: Eukaryota > Metazoa > Chordata > Chondrichthyes > Rhinopristiformes > Pristidae > Pristis > Pristis pectinata. The sequence continues at coordinate 5,054,307 of NC_067442.1, forward strand.
AAACTACTCCCCTCAGCCTCCGCCGCTCCAGAGAAAACAACCCAAGTTTGTCCGACTTCTCCTTGTAGCTCACGCTCTCTAATCCAGGCAGCATCCTGGTGAAACTTTCCCGCACCCTCTCCAAAGCCCCCCCCCACACCCTTCCTGTAACGGGGGCGACCAGAACTGCACGCAATACTCCAAGTGCGGCCTGACCAGAGTTTTATACAGCTGCAACGTGACTTCCTGACTCTTGTACTCAGCGCCCCGACCGATGAAGGCGAGCGTGCCGTACGCCTTCTTTACCACCTGTCTACTTGTGTGGCCACTTTCAGGGGGCTGTAGACTTGGACCCCAAGATCCCTCTGTACATCAATGCTGTGAAGGGTCCTGCCATTAACTGTATATGTTCCCCTTACATTTCACCTCCCAAAATGCAACACCTCACACTTGCCCTCTGGTTTCACCTACTCTTCCCGTCATAACCTTTTTATTGACCCACAACCATGCCAGATATCCAATCTCTTCCAATTCCAATTCCTATCAGCTGGGAAAGTGGGCAGAGCAATGGCAAATGCAGTTTAATTCGGATAAGTGCGAGGTGTTGCATTTTGAAAAGTCAAATCCAGGTAGGACTTTCTCAATGATAGAGAGATAGCGAGCTTAGTGGAATGGAGTCATGACAACAACCTTTCCCTCAATGTCAACAAAACAAAAGAGCTGGTCATTGACTTCAGGAAAGGGGGTGGTGTACATGCACCTGTCTACATCAATGGTGCTGAGGTTGAGAGGGTTGAGAGATTCAAGTTCCTGGGAGCGAACATCACCAATAGCCTGTCCTGGTCAAGTCACTGAGATACCACGGCCAAGAAAGCTCACCTGTGCCTCTACTTCCTCAGGAGGCTAAAGAAATTCGGTATGTCCCCTTTGACACTCACCAACTTTTACTGATGCACCATAGAAAGCATCCTATCTGGATGCATCATGGCTTGGTACGGCAACTGCTCTGCCCAGGACCGCAAGAAACTGCAGAGAGTTGTGGACACAGAACGGAAACCAGCCTCCCTTCCAGGGACTCTTGTCTACACTTCCCGATGCCTCGGTAAAGCAGCCAACATAATCAAAGACCCCACCCACCTGGGTCATTCTCTCTTCTCTCCTCTTCCATCAGGCAGCAGATACAGGAGCCTGAGGGCACATACCACCAGGCTCAAGGACAGCTTCTACCCCACTGTGATGAGACTATTGAACGGTTCCCTTCTACGATGAGATGGACTCTGACCTCACGATCTACCTTGTTGTGACCTTGCACCTTATTGTACTGCACTTTCTCTGTAGATGTGACACTTTACTCTGTACTGTTATTGTTTTTACCTGTACTACATCAATGCACTCTGTACTAACTCAATGCAACTGCCCTGTGTAATGAATTGACCCGTACGATCAGTATGCAAGACAAGTTTTTCACTGTACCTCGGTACGTGACGATAATAAACCAATTCCAAAAGCAATACCAATATAATGAACCACAGGGAGTGTTGTAGGACAGAGGAACCTTGGAGTACAGGTACATGGTTCCCTGAAAGTGGAATCACAGGTAGACAGGGCAGTGAAGAAGGCGTTCGTCACACTGGCCTTCATAGGTCAGGGCACTGAGTACAGGAGTGGGGAGGTTATGTTGTGGTTATACATGTTGGTGAGGCCGCACATGGAGTATTGTATTCAGTTCTGGTCGCCCTGTTATAGGAAAGATGCTATTAAACTGGAAAGAAACCAGGGAAGATTTACAAGGATGTTGCCAGGACTTGAGAGACTGAGTTATAGGGAGAGGTTGGACAGGCTAGGACTTTATTCCTTGGAGTGTAGGAGACTGAGGGGTGACCTTATATAGAGGTGTATAAAACCATGAGGGGCATCGATAGGGTGAATGCGCACAGTCTTTTCCCCCAGGGTTGGGGAATCAAGAACTAGAGGGCACAGGTTTAAGGTGAGAGGGGAAAGAGATTTAATACGAACCTGAGGGGCAACTTCTTCACCCAGAGGGTGGTCCATGTGTGGAACGAGCTGCCAGAGGAAGTGGGTGAGGCAGGTAAATTAACAAAGTTTAAAAGACATTTGGACAGGTCCATGGATGGAAAAGGTTTAGAGGGATATGCACGCACGCACATGGGACTGGCTTGGATGGGGCACCTTGGGACTGCACGGACTAGTTGGGCCGAAGGGCCTGTCTCCGTGCTGTGTGACTCCATGAGAGTAATTACAGCTTCTTTCAGGTTGCTGAATCAGATAGTCCGGTGACCGGAGTCCCGGAATTCCATCCCTGAATCTCTCTGATTCTAAGGTGAAGGCTTGGGGTAACTGAATTAGAGTAGCCAGATACACAATGTGGTTGCAAGTGCAGGACAGAGGCAAGGGAAACCTGTGGGGAGTAACTCGCCTCCTACCCCCCCCAAATCCTGCCCCAAGGCCGGTACGGAGGCTCCAATGCGCAGGATCGCAAGAGGCCGCAGAGGGTTGTAGACTCAGCCCAGCTCCATCACGGGCACGACCATCCCCGCCACCGAGGACATCTTCAAGAGAGGGGGCCTCATCCGTCACTGAGGACCCTCACCACCTGGGACGTCCTCCACTCGTTACTACCATGCACATATGCATACACGCAGACAGACAGACAGACAGACACACACACACACACACACACACACGCAGAGAGATACACACACACACACACGCAGACACACACACAGTCACACACACAGACACACAGACACACACACGTATACACACACACGTATACACACACACACGCAGACAGATATACACACACACACACACAGAGTCACACACAGAGTCACACACACAGACACACAGACTGACAGACAGACAGACAGACACACACACACACACACACACACACACACACACACACACAAACACACACACGCACACAGAGTGCCGTAGGTCGGGATCGAACCCGGGTCTCCAGAGCTGTGAGGCAGCGGCTATACCCACTGCGCCACTGCGCAGTTCCTTTTGGGCGGAAATCACCGAGGACCCTCACCACCCGGGACGTGCCCTCTTCTCGTTACTACCATCAGGGAGGAGGTACAGGAGCCTGAAGACCCACACTCAGCGATTCAGGAACAGCTTCTTCCCCACCGCCATCAGATTCCTGAACGGTCCACGAACCCATGAACACTCCCTCGTTATTCCTTGTCTGCAATATTTATTTATTTTTGTAATTTAGAGTAATCTTTACACCCTGCACTGTACTGCTGCCACAAAACAATGAATTTCACGTCATACGTCAGTGATAATAAGCCGGATTCTGAGAGGTGATCTTAATACCCCAGGGGACGTGTCAGGGGAGACGTGGAGGTAATTTTATGTCTTTGAACCGTACTGCTCCTGCAAAACAACACATTTCACGTTATGTACTGTAAGTCAGTGATACTATACCTGCTTCTGAATCTGAAGTGCGGAGCATGTGGGAACGCATCCCACCCCCGCCACCCCCAACCCGTGTCTGTGTGAGTGCGGACCCCCAGCACTCAGGAAGCCTGACGCCATCCGGGACACCTGCTCCGTGGGCACCCCACCCACAACTGTTCGCTCACTCCGCCACCGGCGCAGAGCAGCAGCTGTCTGTACCACCGAGACCCCCCGAGGAAGCCCCTTCCAAACCCACCACCTTGACCAGCTGGGGGGGGGGGGTCAAGGGCAGTGAAAAGCACGGGGAACACCCACCCCCTCTGGGAGTTGCCCTCCGAGCCACACCCCATCCTGACTTGGGAAATATATCGTCCTTCCTTCACCGTCGCCGGGTCAGAACCCTGGAGCTCCCTCCTTAATGACACCGTGGGTGTGCCCACACGGCAGATCTCCACCACCCTACCGGGGGAAAGCGAGGGACCCCGTGAATGATTGAATGGCAAAACACGACGCCCCTCTCGACTGAGAATCTCCCAGTAGCAGGAACACCTCCACGTCTCCCCTGTCATGTCCCCTCGGTGTCTGAAGATCACCTCTCAGAATCTGGTTTATTATCACTGACGTATGAGGTGGAATGTGTTGTTTTGCGGCAGCAGTACAGTGCAGGACGTAAAGATTACTATAAGTTACAAAAATAAGTAAATAACGCAAAAGAGGAATAACACGGTAGTGTTCATGGGTTCGTGGACCTTTCAGAGATCAGATGGCAGAGGGGAAGAAGCTGTTCCTGAATCGTTGAGTGTGGGTCTTCAGGCTCCTGGACCTCCTCCCCAGTGGTAGTAACGAGAAGAGGGCATGTCCTGGGTGGTGAGGGTCCTCAGTGTTTTCCACCAAAAGGAACGGCATGGTAGCGCAGCGGGTAGAGCCACTGTCATCCGGAGACCCGGGTTCGATCCCGGCCCGCCTCTGGCGCTGTGTGTGTGTGTGTGTCTGTGTGTCTGTGTGAGAGTGTGTCTCTGCGTATGTGCGTGTGTATCTGTGTGTGTCTCTGTGTGTGTGTGCATGTGTGTGTTTGTGTGTGTGTGCATATATGTGTGTGCGTGTGTGCTGTGTGTGTGTCCATGTCTGTGTGTGTGCCTGTGTGTGTGTGTGTGTGTGTGTGTGTGTGTGTGTGAGAATGTGTGCGTGTGGGTGTATCTGTGTGTGTTTAACTGGTCCCAGTGGGTTTACAGGGAGCGGAAACCGGGGTCTCCAGTGGGTTTACAGGGAGCAGGAAACGGGGTCCCGATGGGTTTACAGGGAGCAGGAAACGGGGTCCCTGTGGGTTTACAGGGAGCGGGAAACAGGGTCCCGGTGAGTATAAAGAGGGAAGAAAGTGCGTGTGTGGAATGTCGATGTGAATCTCTCTCTGAGGGGGAGTTTATTATATCTCATTCACTGGGTTCCTGAGCGCTGACAGGACTGTGACATGACAAACAACTGTTGGTAATGACTGCTGTTTCTTGAGTCAACCTGTTCACTGAAGACTAACTCCCGCCAGCAGACAGTGTCGGAATCTCCCTCCTCCCCCGTCTGCAAACCCGGTGTTGCAAATGAATGAGCAAAGATCCCTGGAGGGAGGGAGCAACTGAAGGAAAGCTGGAGTGACTCTGTGACTCATTCAGGAGATCGTTCGGCCCGCTCAGTCTGTGTCATCCCATCAATCCAATTTCACAGCGTTTTTCAGTCACTCCCACATTCCCGGCAACCAACCGCCCCCCCCCCCCCCCCCCCCACCCCAGCCAGACTCTACCCCTCACCCACACACTGGGGAGGGGGTGGGGGCATGATTCACAGCAGAGGATTAGGCCACCCACCCCTCGTGTATTTAGGATGCGGGAGGGAACTGGAGACCCCCCCAGGGGAAACACACAGGGTCACACTGCACACACACACACACACACACACACACACACACACACACACACACACAGGCTTACACACACATAGATGCACTCACACACACAAGTGCACTCTCACACACACACACATACAGGCACACACACATACACAAGTGCACTCTCACACACACACAGGTGCACTCACACACGGACAAACACACACACAGGCACACTCACACACACAGGCGCACCACACACACACACAGACACGCAGAGAGGCGCACACACACACACACACACACACACACACACACACACAGTACCGGAGGTCAGTATCGAACCCTTGACTCCAGAGCTGTGATGCACCAGCCCTAATCCTCCGCACCACTCCTTTGGACCTACAAGAACGAGAGGTGATCTCAAGACCCTGAGGGGACGTGACAGGGGTAGACGTGAAGGCGTTGCCTCCGCCGGGAGAGTCTCGATCGAGGGGATGCAGCGTTCAGTTACTCATTCAAAGGGGGGTGGGTGTTCCCCGTGCTTTTCACTGCCCTTGTCCTCCTGGCTGGTCGAGGTGGTGGGTTTGGAAGGTGTTTCCTCGGGGGTCTCGGTGGTACAAACAGCTGCCGCTGCGCGCCGGTGGCGGAGTGAGCGAACAGTCGTGGGTGGGGTGCCCACGGAGCAGGTGTCCTGGATGGCCTCGGGCTTCCTGAGGGTTGGGGGGCGGTGGGGGGCCGCACTCACCCAGACGCGGGGTGGGGGTGCGTACCCAAACACTCCTGACTTCAGCCATGTCGATGGGGAACTGGCTTTGGAGGGTCAGGGGCGAGTCACACACCACAGGTCTGTTAACCTCTGAACTGCTGTTTGAGCCACAGAGTCACACGGCACAGAAACAGGCCCTTCGGCCCAACCGGTCCCTGCCGACCCAGGACCCCCATCCGTGCTCATCCTATTTGCCCGCGTTTGGCCCCTATCCCTCCACACCTTTCCCATCCACAGACCTACCCAAGTGCCCTCTAAATGTGGCTAATGTGCCTGCCTCACCCACTTCCTCTGGCAGCTCGTTCCACATACGGACCACCCTCTGAGTGAAGTAGTTGCCCCTTCAGGTTCCTGTTAAATCTCTCCCCTCTCGCCTTACGTCCTCTGGTTCTTGATTGCCCAACCCTGGGGGGAAAAGACCGTGCGCATTCACCCTATCGATGCCCCCCATTGTTTTAGACACCTCTACAAGATCACCCCTCAGTCTCCTACAATGAAAAAGGTCCCAACCTGCCCAACCCCCCTCTCCATAACTCATTCCCTTGAGTCCTGACTGTCTACATCGTGTGTACATGGCTACTCCAGTGTGTCTAGTCAATGGTAACTCCTAGGATATTGAGAGTGGGTGATTCAGAGATGGTGACGTCTTCAAATGCCAGGTGTGGTTACAAGAGAAGGGGGCGGTAACTTATAACTGAGAAGCTTTGGACCATCTTCTTGCAGAGGGTGGGGAAGCTCCGGAATTCCCTGCCCCCAGAGGGAGGTGGAGGACGGATCACTGGGAATCGGATGTCAAAAATCAAGCAGTCGAGTTGATTGTCAGATGTGTGCTCAGGTGCAATGAAAAACTTACTTGCAGCAGCATCACAGGCACAGATCATCAGGGACACAACACTTACAAGAAACTAAACATAAATTATACAAAATTGTACAAGGAAGAACCCAATTAGAACAGAAAAAAGACCAAAGTTCATTGCAGTGCAGAGCGGTCCCAGTGTTGCTGTACTGAGGCAGTGATTAGGGTTGTGCCGGTCGGTTCAAGAACCGAATGGTTGAAGGGAAGTCACTGTTCCTGAACCTGGTGGTGTGGGGACTTCAGGCTTCTGTACCTCCTGCCCGATGGGAGCTGCGGGAAGACGGCACGGCCCGGATGGTGGGGGGATCTTTGATGATGGACGTTGCCTTCTTGAGGCAGCACCTCCTGTAGATACCACCGACGGTGGGGGAGGGATGTGCCCGTGATGTATTGGGGCTGAGTCCACGACTCCCTGCAGCTTCTTACGTTCCTGCGCGTTCGAATGGCCGTCCCAGACTGTGAGGCAACCGGTCAGGACACTTCCAACAGCATGTGTTGGGGGTCGGGGAAAATCGGGCGGGATGAGAGTGGCGGATAACTGGGGCAGGTCAACCAGCGATTGGATTGAACGGTGGGGCAGGATAGAGGGGCCGAGTGGCTTCTTCCTGCCCCCACCCCCCCCCCCCCCCCCCCGTGGATGGAAATGGGCAGTCGGCATTTCGGGTCGAGACCCTTCATCGGGACAGAGAGTGGAGAGGGGTGAGACGGGGGTCGGTAGGTGATGGGTGGAGCAGGGGAGGGTGAAGGGTGAGGGGGAGATGGACCCAGATCGGGGAGGAGGGGAAGGGGGAGGCAGGCGGGTGATGGAGGCTACCAGGGCTGGAAGGTGATAACATGGGGGACCACTAGGGGAGGGGTGTCGGCAGGTAGAACCAGACGGGAGAGGGGATATGGTGGGTGAAATGTGTGGGTATTGGATGCATGGAGCCGAGAGGGGGATGAAAATGGGTGATGGGGTGTGCAGGAGGGGGGGTATGGGAAAGAACTGCAGGAAGACGGGGAGAAAGAGAGAGAGAGGAGAGAGAGAGGAGGGGTGAGGGGGGAGAGGGGAGGGGGAGAGAGAGGGGGGAGAGAGAGGGAGAGGGGGGAGAGAGAGGCGGAGAGGGAGAGAGAGGGGAGAGAGAGGGGGGAGAGAGAGGGAGAGGGGGGAGAGAGGGAGAGGGAGAGAGAGGGGGGAGAGAGAGAGGGAGAGGGAGGGAGGGAGAGAGGGAGGGAGAGGGAGAGAGGGGGGGAGAGGGGGGGAGAGAGGGGGAGAGAGAGGGGGAGAGGGGCAGAAAGGGGAGGGGGAGAGGGGAGGGGGAGGGAGAGTGAGGGAGAGAGAGAGAGAGAAGAGAGAGAGAGAGAGAGAGAGAGAGAGAGAGAGAAGGGAGAGGAAGGAACACAGGTAACCTGAATGGAAAATTCACTCTTCATACTGTTGGGGCACTGAGTGCCGGCGTTGGGACGTCCCGTTACAGCTGTACAAGACGTCGGTGAGACCGCACTTGGAGCACCGTGCGCAGTTCTGGTCGCCCAGCTATAGGAAGGACGTCACTGAGCTGGAGAGGGGGCAGGAAAGATTCACGGGGACGTTCCCGGGGACTGGAGGGCTGGAATTATAAGGCTGGACAGGCTGGGACTGTTTTCCCTGGAGTGAAGGAGGCTGAGGGGTGAACTTATAGAGGTATACAAAACCACAAGGGGCGTAGATAGAGTGGGATGGTCTTTTCCCCAGGGTAGGGGAGTCTAAAACTAGAGGACACAGGTTTAAGTTGAGAGGAGAGAGATTTAAAGGGGACCTGAAGGGCAACTTTTTCACCCAGACAGAACGAGCTGCCAGAGGAAGTGGTTGAGGCAGGGACAACTACAGCGTCTTTTTTGGACGGGTACATGGATAGGAAAGGTTCAGAAGGATCTGGGCCAAACACGGGCAAATGGGACTGGCTCATGTAGGTACTTTGGTCAGCCTGTTTCATGCTTGACGACTCTATGACTCTTTGGAGACAACCCAGATGCAATATGAAGTGTTGTTCCTCTTGTTTGTGGGAGATGGATTCTCAGTGAGGGAGATAAGGGTGGAAGGTCACTGGGGCTGCGGCCAAATCAGCCATGATTTTATTGAATGTAAAAGTACACAGTTAACGGCAGGACCCTTAACAGTGTTGATGTACAGAGGGATCTTGGTGTCCAAGTCCACAGCTCCCTGATAGTGGCCGCACAGGTCGACAGGGCGGTAAAGAAGGCGTACAGGACACTTGCCTTCATTAGTCGAAGCATCGAGTTCAAGAGTCGGGGAGTTATGTTGCAGCTTTATAAAACTCTGGTCAGGCCTCATCTGGAGTATTGCATTCAGTTCTGGTCGCCCCCGTTACAGGAAGGGTGTGGGGGGCTTTGGAGAGGGTGCGGGAGACGTTCACCAGGACGCTGCCTGGATTAGGGGGCATGAGCTATAAGAGTTTGGAAAAACTCGGCTTGTTTTCTCTGGGGAGGCAGAGACTGAGGTTTGAGGTTGAGCCTGACAGAAGTTTATAAAACTACGAGAGGCACAGATACAGTCTTTCTCCCCCCAGGGTCGAAATGTCTAACACCAGAGGACATGCATTGAAGGTGACAGGGGGGTAAGTTCAGAGGAGATGTGCGGGGCAAGTTTTTTTACACAGAGAGCGGTGGGTGCCTGGAATGTGCTGCCAGGGGTGGGGGTGGAGGCAGATACGATAGAGGGGTTTAAGAGGCTCTTCGACAGGCCCATGGATGTGCAGGGGATGGAGGGATGTGGACATTGTGTAGGCAGAAGGGATCAGGTGTTATTAGCTTGACAAGTTTGACACAACATTGTGGGCTGAAGGGCTTGGTCCTGTTGTACTATTCAGTGTTCTAGGTCCTTGAATGGGAGAATAGAACGTGGTCGAATCTTTCTCACAATTGGTATGCCTGTATGGTTAATCCTTAACTGGAGGAATTGGTGTCTGTAGCAGAGAGAGATAACAAGGAACATCAAACAATCTCCGTGTGTGTTGAAAGACTGGCTGGGTTCAACAACAGATGCCAAGAAACACTTCCAGCCCCAGGGCAGACACAACACAAAGGAGAGCCATGCGCTACATATTTTGATCAGCGTAGAGTCAGACAGCACAGAAGCAGGCCCTTTGGCCCACCCTCTCCTTGCTAACCCATTGTCCCCAGCTACACTAATCCCATTTGCCAGCACTTGGCCGCCATACCTCGGCCACTCAAGTGCTCGTCTGGATATTTCTTCAGTTTTGGGAGGGTCTCTGCCTCCCCCACCCCCTCAGGCAGTCCATTCCAGATTCCGACCCCCCCTCTGGGGGAAGAAGTCCTCATCAGATCCCCCCCACCATCAAACCTCCTACCCCTTACCCCAAACCTCTGACACCTCTGCCATGGTGAGAAGTCCCTCACTACCTCCCTTGTCTGTGCCCCTCAGAGGTTCAGACACCCTCTGTCCGATCTCCCCACGGCCTCCTACACGGGGCTAACGACAGGGTGCTGTCTCAGCTGGGGTTGACGTGTACCTATGTGACTGCCCTTGACCTCACAGAGTGATGTTTACTACCTCCTGTCTCTCCCTCTCCTTCCCTCCCTCCCCCCCCCCTTTGCGCTACCTTCTTCCGTCTCTCAATCTTTCTCTCTCAAGGAGTCACCCCCCTCACTCTCTCTCTCCATTTCTCGTTCTCCCCCCTCCCCCAACCCCTCTCTCCCCTCTCCCCCCTCCCCTCCACTCTCCCCCTCTCCCCTCCCCTCTCTACCCCTCTCCCCTTCCCCTCCCTCTCTCTCTTCTCCCGCTCCCTCTCCCCTCCCCTCTCTCCCCTCTCCCCCCTCGCCCCCTCTCCCTCTCTCTCTACCCCCTTTCTCTCCTCCTCCCCTCTCCCCCCTCTCCCTCCCCTCTCTCTCTCCCCCCTCTCCCCCTCCCCTCTCTCCCCCTCCCCTCCCTCCCCCTCTCTCCCTCCCCTCTCCCCCTCTTCCCCCTCCCCTCTCTCTCTCCCCCTTACCCCTTCTCTCCCCCTCTCTCCCCCTCCCCTGCTCTCCCCCTCCCCTCCCTCCCCCTCCCCTTCCTCTCTCTCTCCCCCTCTCCCCCCTCCCTGCCCCCTCAGCCTCCTTCCCTCCGTCTTTCTCCAGGTGTCAAATTGTTCTTTGCGTAGAGTGTTCTGGGGGGGCAGCCCGCAAGTGTCGCCACACTTCCGGTGCCAACATAGCATGGCCCACAACTTCCTAACCCGTACGTCTTTGGAATATGGGAGGAAACCGGAGAATCCGGAGGAAACCCACGCAGACACGGGGAGAACGTACAAACTCCTTACGGACAGCGGCCAGAATTGAACCCGGGTCGCTGGCGCTGTAATAGCGTTACACTAACCGCTACACTACCGTGCCCGCCCATTTTATTTACCTGCCTTCCTTCCAATGTTTAGAACAGATTCACAGAGTCACACGGCAAGAAAACAGGCCCTTTGGCCCAACTAGTCCCTGCTGACCAAGTTGTTTACCCAAACTAGTTCCGTGTGTCCCATATCCCTCTAAACCTTTCCCATCCTTGTCCCTGTCCAAATGTCTTTTAAACGTTGTTGATGTACCCACCCCTACCACTTCCTCTGGCAGCTCGTTCCACGTACGGACCACCCTCTGGGTGAAGAAGTTGCCCCTCGGGTCCCCTTTAAATCTGTTCCCCTCTCACCTTCAACCTGTGCCCTCTAGTTCCCTGGGAAAAAAAGGCTGTGACCTTTCACCCTATCTGTGCCCTCGTGATTTTAAACACCTCGAGAAGTTCACCCCTCAGTCTCCACCTCCCTCTGGGTGAAAAAGTTTCCTCTTCTGGTCCCCTTTAAATCTCTCCCCTCTCACCTTAAACCTGTGCCCTCTAGTTTCAGACTCCCCGACCCTGGGGGGGAAAGACAGTGACCGTCCACCTTATCTACGCCCCCTCGTGGTTTTATAAACCTCCATAAGGTCACCCCTCAGCCTCCTTCGCTCCAGGGAAAACAGTCCCGGCCTGTCCAGCCTCTCCTTATAACTCGAGCCCTCCAGTCCCGGGAACGTCCCCGTGAATCTCTCCTGCCCCCTCTCCAGCTCAGTGACGTCCTTCCTATAGCTGGGCGACCAGAACTGCGCACAGTGCTCCAATTGCGGTCTCACCGACGCCTTGTACAGCTGTAAAACTCTTTTTCTTTCCCCATTGAGACACTTGTCAAGTTTAACAAAGCAGCACTCCCTGTGTGTCCTCATTGGAACACTACATACGCATCCCCTGTAGAATAACTGAAATGTTTCAGCAAAGATGAAGTCCATCGAAGACACTGATCACCACCATTGAGTACGGGAGTTGGGATGTTAGTGTACAAGTCATTGGTGAGGCCACACTTGGAGTACCGTGCACAGTTTGGGTCACCCTGTTGTAGGAAAGACATGGTTAAACTGGGAAAAGAGTGCAGAGAGGACGTTGCCAGGACTCGAGGGCCTGAGTTATAGGGAGAGGTTGGCCAGGCTCGGCCCTTATTCCTTGGAACGTAGGAGAATGAGGGGCCGACCTTATAGAAGTGTTTAAAATTATGAGAGGCATAGATAAAGTGGACGGTAACAGTCTTTTCCCCAGAGTAGGGGAGTCCAAAACTAGGGGGAAAGATTTAAAAGATCAACTTCTTCACACAGAGGGTGGTGAGTATATGGAACGAGCTGCCAGAGGGAGTGGGTGAGAGAGGTACAACAGTGTCATTTAAGAAGCATTTGGATAGGTACACGGAGGGCCGGGGCTTGGAGGGATATGGGCCGAACGCAGGAAGTTGGGACTAGCTGGGTGGGCACCATGGTCGGCAGGGACTAGTTGGGCCGAAGGCCCCGTATCTGTGCGGTATTGCCCTGTGACTCCAGTCACACAGCACGGAAACAGGCCCTACGGCCCAACTGGTCCGTGCCGTCCAAGATTCCCATCCAAGCCAGTCCCATTTGCCCGTGTTTGGCCCATATCCCTCTGAACCTTTCCCATCCATGGATGCAATGTCATTAATTCCAGTCTGCACGTAGTGTCTGTCTGCAGACATTTAAATCAATTGCTCTCCATGTGCATACTTTCAACATGAATCTGAATGTTACCACGGCCAGTCTGTCTCCCGTTTTTGTCCTCAGATTGTACCAATTGTCCCTGTGTATGTTACCTTCCCTCCCCATACATAAATTTCCCCTCCCAAAGTCAAAGTCGTTTAGTCAGCCGCACAAGTCCGTGTGTGCACGGATGCAATGAGAAACTTACTTGCAGAAGCGTCACAGAGCATCAGAGACACAACATTCAGTAGAAATATATCAATTAAACACAAATTATGCACAATTTTTACAAGAAAGAATACAATTAGAACAAAATACAAAGTCCACTGCAGTGCAAAGTGGTCCCAGTGTTGCTGTACTGAGGCAGTGATTAGGGTTGTGCCGGTCGGTTCAAGAACCGAATGGTTGAAGGGAAGTCGCTGTTCCTGAACCTGGTGGTGTGGGGACTTCAGGCTTCTGTACCTCCTGCCCGATGGGAGCTGGGAGAAGACGGCACGGCCCGGGTGGTGGGGGGATCTTTGACGACAGACGTTGCCTTCTTGAGGCAGCCCCTCCTGTAGATACCACCGATGGTGGGGAGGGACGTGCCCGTGATGTATTGGGGCTGAGTCCACGACTCTCTGCAGCTTCTTACGTTCCTGTGCGTTCGAATCGCCGTCCCAGACCGTGACGCAACCGGTCAGGACACTTCCAACAGCGCATCTGTAGAAGTTTGTTAGAGGGTTCAGTGACAAGCCGAACCTCCTGAGAAAGTAAAGACACTGGCGCGCCTTCCTTGTGATGGCGTCTACGTGCTGGGCCCGGGACAGGTCGCCTGATATGTAAACGCCCGGGAATTTGAAGCTGCTGACCCTCCCCACCGCCGATCCCCCAATGTAGACCAACTTGTGTTCACCTTCCTTCCCCCTCCTGAGGTCCATGCCCAGTGTTTATTAGTTCTCTCCCTCTCTGGCCCCCACTTGCTTACGTAAATTCACCCATCCGTCATCGACGCACCGACGTTTCTCCGTCTCACCCGGAGTGGGAGTGGGGAAAGACTCAAAGGGGGGATTGACAGGCCTTGAGAGAGATGGAAGGGATCTTAAGGAGAGCGGGGGTGGGGCTGATGGGTTTGCACTGTGCTGGGGGGGGGGGGGTGTCAGTACAGACCCATGGGCTGAAGGGACGACTTCTGCATTGTTGTAAGCTGGGAGGGGGATGAAGTTTGTGTTCTTCACCACTGTGAACAGCACAGCAGATGCAGGGCTGAATGGCCTTCTCCTGCTTACTGTTTCTGATTTCCTCTGTGTATGTGTGTGTGTGTGTGTGTGTGTGTGTGCTGTGTGTGTGTGTTTGTGTGTGTGGTGTGTGTGTGTGTGTGTTTGTGTGTGTGGTGTGTGTGCATGAACACCTGTGGTTAGTGCTTGTGTAGTTTTGTGTGTGTATCTGAGGGTGTACATCTGCGAGTGTGTGTCTGTCGTGTGTATGCATGTGTAAGTGTGTGCATATGTGAGTGTGTGTGGGTGTGTGTGGTGTGTGTGTGACTGTGTGTGTGAAGTGAGTGTGTGTGTGTATGTCTCTGTGTGCAAGTGTGTCTGTGTGTGTGGTGTGCGTTTGTGTCTGTGTGTGAGTGTGTATGTAAATGTGCTTGTATGTGTGTGTGTCTGTCTGTCAGTGTTCCTGTGTGTGTGTGATGTGAGCCTGTGTGTGTGTGTGTGTGTGTGTGTGTGTGTGTGTGTCCATCTGTGAGCCTGTGTTGTATCTCTGTATGTGTGTGTGTCACTTACACGCACATGTAACTGTGTACTTTCTCTCTGTGTGTTAACCCCCCCCAAGTGACTGTATCTCTGCCGCACAGACCCGTTTCCTGGAGGGAGAGAGAGAAGCCGCTGTAGAAATGCCCCTCTCCCTGATTTATCCGCTGACCCACAGCCTAATTCGATATAAATGTGGATCTCTGCTCCTCGCTGTGTATCTGTCACTTTGCGCTTTTTTTCCAATTAATTATTTGCGAACGTGCTTCCAATTGTGTACATTTTCTCTCTGGAGCTGTTAATCGTCTGCATCTTCCTGTACGTGTTGTTCCTGTTAATGTCTGTTGTGTGTGTGTGTGTGTGTGTGTGTGTGTGTGTGTGTGTGTGTGTGTGTGTGTGTGTGTGCGCGTGCGTCTATCATCTGTGTGTTTGTGTGTGTGTCTATTATCTGTGTGTCTGTTATCTGTAGGCATATCTGTTTGTCGTGTGTGTGTGTGCATGTGTGTCTGTTGTCCGTGTGTGTTTTGGCTCTAGGTGTATCTGAGTATCTGTTGTCTCTGTGTACGTGCGTCTATGTGTCTGTGTGTGTCTGTTGTCTCTATGTATGTGTGTCTGTTTCTGTCTGTGTGTGTGTATGTGTGTGTAACTGCGTGTGTATCTGTGTGTATCTGAGTGTCTGTGTGTGTCGGTTGTCTCCAAGTATGTGTGTGTGGGTGTGTGTGTGTGTGTGTGTGTGTGTGTGTCTGTGTGTGTGTGTGTGTGTGTGTGTGTGTGTGTGTGTGTGTGTGTGTGTGTGGGTGTCTGTCTTTCTGTACATCTGTCTGTGTGAGCATCTCTCCGTGTGTATCTGCGTGTGTGCCTCTGTGTCTGTGTCCCAACCCCTCCCTCCCATGTCTCCCGACCCCCCCACCCCAACTATCCCATGGGACACCTGATCCGTCCCCATCCCTCCCGCCTCCTCGGGTCCCAGACCTACTTCAACCCATTTCGTCTTCCGAATGTAACCGAGAGAAACTGTCCCCATGTCTAAATCAATTAAAATTTAGATTACGGAGCCTCGCAGAGGTAAATATTAAACTAGGAGGGTCTCGCTAATTCAAACCATCGATCAGACAGGATGAGAACAATAAATTATTTTGACAACACCCATTCCTTTGCTACTCAGCCTACACCCTTCCCGATCGATTTCCCCCTCCATTCGCTTCGCTTGGAGTCAACTGCGCGACTCGCTGTTGCCTGAGTGTAACTGGATTCACAGTTG
>NC_067442.1:5075245-5129051 GCF_009764475.1 Pristis pectinata
CATGTGTTTATCTAAGAGTCTCTTAAATGTCCCTAATGTATCTGCTTCCACAACTTCTGCCGGCAGTGCGTTCCACACACCCACCACTCTTTATGTAAAAAACTTACCCCTGACGTCCCCCTTATACCTTCCTCCAATCACCTTCAAATTATGTCTCCTCATGTTAGCCATTGTCGCCCTGGGAAAAAGTCTCTGACTGTCCACTCGATCTATGCCTCTTGTACACCTCTATCAAGTCACCTCTCACCCTCCTTCTCTCCAAAGAGAAAAGCCCTAGCTCCCTCAACCTATCCTCATAAGACATGCCCTCCAATCCAGGCAGCATCCTGGTAAATCTCCTCTGCACCCTCTCTAAAGCTTCCACATCCTTCCTATAATGAGGCAACCAGAACGGAACACAATACTCCAAGTGTGGTCTGATCAGAGCTCTATAGAGATGCAACATCATCTTGAACTCAATACCCTGACTAATGAAGGCCAACACACCATACGCCTTCTTAACAACCCTGTTGACCTGCGCAGTTATGGTAAGTAAATTATACTCAAAATTAAAGAGCCCAAAATTTGGGAGGGATTAACGCACCACAGTGATTTTTACAGTAAATAGATTACATAAAATATTAAGGAGCCCAACATTTGGGAGCAACCTATATAGGGCTGCAAGGCATATATTGAATGTTATGGTAAGTAAATTATGCCAAAAATTAAAGAGCCCAGAACTTGGAAGAGGCTTATACACCACTGCGATTCATACACCATTTCTTACGGTTAGTAAGTCACATGAAATTTTGGAGACCCCCTCACAATTTGGGTGCGACTTATACATTATTGCAAGGCGTACACTGATTACAGTAAGTGGATTATATCAAATTCCAAAGCCCCGGAGAAAGGAGCTGGTGATACACCACAGAATTTTACAACAAGTGTCATCAAAGATCTTTCCAATAAAATTAAATAAAGTTCAGGGCAAAACCAACAAAGTAGTATTGAGCTGGAGACATGAGAGACCACAGGTGCTAGAATCTAGGACAACACACACAAGGTGCTGGAGGAACTCAGCAGGTCGAGCAGCGTCTGTGGGGAGATAGAGAGGAGATGACCTCTTTACACCGGCTATCTCCCCTCTATCTTCCAGCCCAGGTCTCGACCCGAAACGTCGACTATCCGTTTCCCTCCACAAATGCTGCCTGACCCGTTGAGTTCCTCCATCTTGTGTGTTCTTGCAAGGAGCTTTGAGCTGCGAAGTGATTTACAGAAATTTAACACTGAATTAGACTCGAGTGCTGATTACAAAGACCTTGAAGGAGTTATGAGAACCCACATTCAGGACCATGCAAAGTTAGCATTCATTTCCAGAGGACTACAATATAAAAGCAAGGATGTAACGCTGAGGCTTTATAAGGCGTTGGTCAGACCACATTTGGAGTGCTGTGAGCAGTTTTGGGCCCTGTATCTAAGGAAGGATGTGCTGCCATCGGAGAGGGTCCAGAGGAGGTTCACGATCCCGGGAATGAAGGGGTTAACGTACGAGGAGCGTTTGAAGTTCCTGGGCCTGTCCTCGATGGAGTTCAGTGGGGATTCTCATTGAAACCTCCCAGGTACTGAAAGGCCTGGATAGAACAGACGCGGAGAGGATGTTCCCATCAGTGGGAGAGTCCGGGATCCGAGGACACAGCCTCGGAATAAAGGGACGTCCCTTTAGAACTGAGACGAGGAAGAATTTCTCCAGCCAGAGGGCGGTGAATCTGTGGAATCCGTTGCCGCAGAGGGAGGTGGAGGCCAAGTCATTGGGTGGATTTAAGGCAGAGGTTGATGGGTTATTGATTGGGAAGGGGGTTGATAAGAAAATCAGCCGTGATCAAATGGCGGAACAGACTCAATGGGCCGAATTGCCTCGTTCTGCTCCTATGCTTTATGGTCCGATGGACTGTCTATCAACAGACAAGCAACGTTGTCTGGAACACAGCAAGAAGTCATTTTAACTGCATGAGACCAAGGTATTAAATTGTACATCTGAAGCATTCACCACACAATTTACAGAGGATTTTGCAACCTGTAAGTTGCTACAGAAATATAAAAAAACAAAAAAAGGCTCACTTGGGAGAAAGAAATGCATTTTTGCTGGATTTACTGATCTTACCAAAGAGTTATTCCCTCCTCACTGCCCCTCCCACGACGTGACGCTCCCTCCTCACCGTTCCTCCCACAGCGCTCCCTCCTCACCGACCCTCCCGCGGCGCTCCCTCAGTGACACACGGATTGAACTCTCTCTGCAGGTACGGTGGGAGGTTCCTTCCTCCTGCTCCCTGACCTGCCTCTGTCTCCACACTTCAGGCTTGTGGTTAGGATCCTGCTGAGCCACGAACTCCGGAAGCCCCCCCCCCCCCCCCCCAGCACACCATCAGTCCACCCGCCTTCATCACCCACTGAACGTTCTGCCGTTCCCTGCGATGGACGGAGATTTGGCTCCACACAGGCAAAATCTGTTTCATTTTCCCCAGTCACTGGCACCTCAAACCCTTTTTTTTATCTCTGGTCTCGCTCTCTCTCTTTTATCCTCAGTCTCTCCCCTTCTCTCTCCCTTTGTGTCTCTCTCCATTTCCTTATTCTCAGTTGGTCACTCTCTGTGCCCTCCTCTCTACACCTTACCACTGCCCTTCTCTCTCTCTCTCTCTCTCTCTCTCTCTCCCCCTTCTATCTCCCTCTCTCTCTCTCTCCCTTTCTATCTCCCCTCTTTCTCTCCCCCCTCTCCCTCTCTCTCCTCTCTCTCTTTATCTCCCCTCTCTCTCTCCCCTTCTCTGTCTCTCCCTCTCTCTCCCCCTCTCCTCCATCCTGCTCTCTACACCTTCCCTCTGCCTCTCTCTCTGCCTCTGTCCTGCTCTCCCTACACCTCTCTCTCATCCACCTCCCCCCCCAACATTCTCTCGGTCTCTCCCCCCTCTCTACACATTCCCTCTGAATCTCTCTCTCAGTCTCTGTCCTGCTCTCCCCACATCTCTCTCTTTCCATCCCCCCCGACATTCTATCTCTCACTTCCCCCTCTCTACACATTCCCTCTGAATCTCTCTCTCTCTCTCTCTACATCCTCTCTTTCTCTCTGTCTCTGACCTGCCCCCTCTGCACCCTCGCTCTGCTCTCTGTCTGTCTATTGCCCCTCTGCACCCACTCCCCATCTCTCTTTCTCTATCTGTGACCTGGTCTCTCTACAGCCTCCTTCTGTCTCTCTTTTTATCTCTATCTCTTTCTATCTCTCTCTCTCTCTCTCTCTCTCTTCACTTTGTCCTTCTCTCTCTCCTTGTGTCCTGGACTCTCCCCTTATCCCAGTCAAGCCGTTTATATATGAATGCATCTCCCCCTCTCCCCCTCTTCTCCCTATCTGTCTCTCCCTCACCTTCTCTCCCTCCTACCCCTTCTCCCCCTCTCTCTGCATGCCCATAAAACATAGGAGCAGAATTAGGCCGTTCGGCCCATCGAGGCTGCTCCGCCATTCGATCGTGGCTGATTTATTTTTCCCTCTCAATCCCGTTCTCCTGCCTTCTCCCTGTAACCTTCGACACCCTTAACTAATCAAGAACCTATCAACCTCCGCTTTAAACACACCCAATGACTTGGCCTCCGCAGCCCTCTGTGGCAACGGATTCCACAGATTCTCTGTCCTCTGGCTGAAGAAATTCCTCCTCATCTCTCTCTCCCTCCCTCCCTCCCTCCCTCCCCTACTCCTCGTTGCCGGATTCTTTTATCAGCATGACTATTTCACTGATAAATCACGGACAAACACTACAAACAATTTGAGGTTAAACAGCAGAGATATTTGCCACTGACAGTGACATATGCTGACACTGAGGATTTAGAGTCACAGGCCCTTCCGTCCATTGAGCCGGTGCTGTCATCAAACTCCCATTGACACCGGTACCATCTCATTCCCCCCATATTCCCACCAACTTCACCCCGCCCCCACCCCAGTTTCTACCCCTCACCCACACACTATGGCGGGGGGGGGGGGGCGCGATTCACAGCGGCCGATTAACCCACCGACCCCGCACGTCATTGGGTTGTGGGTGGGAACCCACACGGTCACAGGGAGAGCGTGCAAACTCCACACACACACACGCACACACACACACACACACACGCACACACACACACGCACACACAAAGACATACACACACATACTCACACACACACACACTCACAAACACACACACACAAAGACACACACACACATACTCACACACACAGAGCGTCAGAGGTCAGGATCGAACCCAGGTCTCCCGAGCTGGGAGGAAGCAGCTTTACCCGCTGCGCCACTTGCCAGCTACAGTTATGGGCTCGTTAGGTGACGAACAAAGCCAGTGCCTAGAACTTGTCTGCAGTGGTGAGCAAAGAATGTGGGTGGATTCTTGTAAACACAATGGCGTTAAAACTCTGGTGAGGCCGCATCCGGAGTATTGCATTCAGTTCTGGTTGCCCCCGTTACAGGAAGGGTGTGGGGGCTTTGGAGAGGGTGCAGGAGAGGTTCACCAGGACGCTGCCTGGATTAGAGAGCATGAGTTATAAGGAGAGGTCGGACAAACTTGGGTTGTTTTCTCTGGAGCAGCAGAGGCCGAGGGGAGACCTGACAGAGGCACAGATAGAGCAGACAGCTGGTATCTTTTCCCCCAGGGTCGAAATGTCTAACACTAGAGAGTGTGCATTTAAGGTGAGAGGGGGGTAAATTCAAAGGAGATGTGCGGGGCAAGTTTTTTTACACAGAGAGCGGTGGGTGCCTGGAATGTGCTGCCAGGGGTGGGGGTGGAGGCAGATACGATAGAGGGGGTAAAGAGGCTGTCAGACAGGCCCATGGATGTGCAGGGGATGGAGGGATGTGGACATTGTGCAGGCAGAAGGGATTGGGTTAGTTAGGTGTTTAATTACTAGTTTAGTTAGTTTGGCATAACCTCGTGGGCTGAAGGGCCTGTTCCTGTCCCGTACTGTTTGATGTTCTGAGTTCTATTATGAATTAAACTTTTTTCCCGTACAGGTGACCCACACCTTAACAGGGGGGGAATTGTGTTCCTCAAAAACCGTCCACCTTGCGATTTTCAAACGACCGGCGCACAGAAATACAAACTTTGCGTTTTTTCATGCACTTGGTTCTCACATAAATTTCGAGAGCGAATTCTTACTACGTTTCCTCTACCTCTTGCTTGTGACTTGTGAATCCTGTAAGGGGGAGGGGGATTTTGGTTGTGAAGCAGAGGGGTTAGCTGACGTGACATCCCAACCTCAGCGTTAGCCATTTACTGATGAGCACTTCTGTTCTGACCTGTATTAATATAAGGAGAGGCTTGGGACTGTTTTCCCTGGAGTGAAGGAGGCTGAGGGATGAACTTATGGAGGTTTATAAAGCCACGAGGGGCGTAGCTAGAGTGGATGGTCTTTTCCCTAGGGTAGGGGAGTCTAAAACTAGAGGGCACAGGTTGAAAGTGAGACAGGAAAGATTTAATGGGGACCTGAGGAGCAAGTTTATTGTCAGAGGTATCACTAAGCTAAGTACAGCTGCAATGAAAATCTTGTGGTAGCATCACAGATACTGGTCTACGTTGGGGAATCGGTGGTGGGGAGGGTCAGCAGCTTCAAATTCCCGGGCGTTAACGTATCGGACGGCCTGTCCCGGGCCCAGCACGTAGACGCCATCACAAGGAAGGCGCGCCAGTGTCTTTACTTCCTCAGGAGGTTCGGCTTGTCACCGAACACTCGAACAAACTTCTACAGATGTGCTGTTGGAAATGTCCTGACCGGTTGCATCACGGTCTGGGACGGCGATTCGAACGCGCAGGAACGCAAGAAGCTGCAGAGAGTCGTGGACTCAGCCCCAATACACCACGGGCACATCCCTCCCCCACCGTCGGTGGTATCTACAGGAGGCGCTGCCTCAAGAAGACAACGTCCGTCGTCAAAGATCCCCCCACCACCCGGGCCGTGCTGTCTTCTCGCAGCTCCCATCGGGCAGGAGGTACAGAAGCCTGAAGTCCCCACACCACCAGGTTCAGGAACAGCGACTTCCCTTCAACCATTCGGTTCTTGAACCAACCGGCACAACCCTAATCACTGCCTCAGTACAGCAACACTGGGACCGCTCTGCACTACAATGGACTTTTGTCTTTTGTTCTAGTTGTGTTCTTTCTTGTAAAGATTGTGTATAATTTATGTTTTTCTTGTGAGTGTTGTGTCTCTGAGGCTCTGTGCCTGTGATGCTGCTGCAAGTAAGTTTATCATTGCCCCTGTGCACAAGCGGACTTGTGCGTCTGACAGTAAACTCGACTGTGACCCTGACATCCCATTTGCCCTGATTCGCACTGTATCTTTCTAAACCTTTCCCGTTTGTGTCCAAATGCCTCTTAAGCAGAGTGACTGTATCCGATTCCCCCCCTCCCCTGGCAACGTTCCCGATACCAACCACTCTCTGTGTAAAAAACCCCTCCCATCCCCTTTTAAACTTCCTCTCCCACTGCCCAGTCCTCCCTCTCTCCCTCCCTCTCCCCCTCCCTCTCTCCCTCCCTCTCCCCCTCCCTCTCCCCCTCCCTCTCTCCCTCCCTCTCTCCCTCTCGCTCCCCCCTTCTCCTGCTCCCTCTCTCTCTCCCTCTCTCTCTCTACCTCCCTCTCTCCCCCTCCCTCTCTCTGCCCCTCCCTCCTGCTTTCTCTGTCTATATCTCTTTCCCTCTCTCTCCCTCTCTATCACCCTATCACCCTCCCTCTCTCTCCCTCTCTCCCTATCTCTCTCTGTCCGTCCCTCTCTCTCCCCTTCTCTCTCTCACACACCCTCCCTCCCTCCCTATCTCTATCCCACTCTCTCCGTCTCTCTCCCCTCTCTTCCTCCCTCTCTCCCTCTCTGTCCTGTCCCTCTCTGCCCCCCTCTTTCTCTCTCTCTCCCTCTCTCTCTCTCCCTCTCTCTCTCACCCCCCCCATGCTCACTTTTCTAACAGCCCCACCATGCTAGAAAGACTCTGACCCTCTCCCTGCATCTCAGAATCTAATAAATTCCGATCGGGTCACCCCTCGGCCTCTGCCGCTCCAGGGAAATCTAGCCCAGCCTGTCGGGTCCCTCCCCATAACTAAAGCCCTCCGATCCAGACAACACCCTGGTGAATCCCCTCTGCACCCTCTCTCCAGCCCAGCCACATCCTGTGTACAGGTTTTGCAAGGACATTGTTCGTAAAGGTTCTGCATGACCTTTCCACTTTTATATTCTATTAGTAAATCACAGAATTGTGTATGCTTTTTCAACCTTGAATAAAACTCTGGTCAGGCCTCATTGTGTGCGGTTCTGGTCGCCCCCGTTACAGGGAGGGTGTGGAGGGCTTTGGAGAGGGTGCGGGAGAGGTTCACCAGGATGTTGCCCGGATTACAGAGCATGAGCTACAAGGAGAGGTCGGACAAACTTGGGTTGTTTTCTCAGGCGCAGCGGAGGCTGAGGGGAGACCTGATAGAGGTTCATAAGATTATGAGAAGCACAGATAGAGTAGACAGCCGGGATCTTTCTCCCTCAGGGTCAAAATGTCTTATACCAGAGGGCGTGCATTTAAGGTGAGAGAGGGGTAAGTTCAGAGGAGATGTGCGGGGCAAGTTTTTTTACACAGAGAGCGGTGGGTGCCTGGAATGTGCTGCCAGGGGTGGGGGTGGAGGCAGATACGATAGAGGGGTTTAAGAGGCTGTTAGACAGACACACGGATGTGCAGGGAACGGAAGGAGGTGGACATTGTGCAGGCAGAAAGGATCAGGTGAATTTGGCGTCATGGTCAGGAGAGACATTGTGGGCCGAAGGGCCTGTTCCTGTGCTGTACTTTTCCGTGATCTAATTCTTTTGAGTGTGTTTGTGTGAGTGTGTGTGTGTTGAGAGAGAGAAGGGAGAGAGTTCAGGAAAAGGAGGGGGAGAGGGTGAGATGAGAACGACAGAGCGAGAGTGGAGAGAGAGAAGGGGAGAGAAAGTGAGTGAGAGGGCAGGAGAAAATGGGGGGGTGGGGGAGAGGTAGTAGGGGAGGGGGAGCGGGGAAGGGGGTAGGGGAGGGGGAGGGGGGTGGGGTGGGGGAGAGGGAGGGGGACGGGGAGTTGGGGGGAGTGGGGGAGGAGGCAAGAGAGAGAGAGAGAGAGAGAGAGGGAGAGGGGGCAGAGAGGTGGGTGGGTGAGAGATGAGGGACAGGTGGAGGGGGACGGAGAGAGAGACAGAGAGAGGGGGGAAGTGAGGGAGCATAGAGAGACCGTGAGAAAGAGAGGGACAGTGAGAGAGAGGAACGGGGGGGGGGGGGGGGAACAAATGGCGAAGGAGAGGGAGAGGGGAGAGAGGGACAGAGAGGGAGGGAGAGAGGTAGAGGGAACACAGAGGCCAAAGAGATTGCTAGCACAGACCGAATGGGCAGAATGTATACCCCGTGGGGCATCCCTCCACAACACCTCTGGAGGATTTAACCACCCTCTGAGCTGCCGGAACGGACGAAGTAGATGAACCCTTCAGGTGACTTCCCCGGGGCACTGGGCCGAGACGAGAGCTGGCCCCAACTGGCGAGCTCTTTCACGGGGCTACCACGCAGGAGCCGGGCCCAATGGCCGACCACCCTCGCGCTGTGAGATCCTCCGATCCTCACTTCTTGTGTTCCACCGGCCGATGGACAATTGCCCCGCTTCCGAGAGCCGCCAGATAATTTCCAGCGATGTTCTGCGACTGCTGTGTTCTGTCTGACTTGTGTGTGTGTGTGTGTGTGTGTGTGTGTGTGTTGTGTGTGTGTGTGCGTGTGTGTGTGTGTGTGTGTGTGCGTGTGTGTGTGTGTGTGTGTGTGTGTGTGTGTGTGTGTGTGTGCGCGCGCGCGTGTGTGTGCATATGTGTGTGTGCGTGTGTGTGTTTTTTTTTAATATTTCGGAATAAATCTCCAAGTGAAGGCTCAGAGGAACTTAGGAGAAAAGGGGGAACTTGAGTGAATGCTAAAATTAATTCTCTGTGTGTCTCCTGGGCTGCATCCAATCAGAATAAAGGATTTTTATCTGTTTCATCTATAGGGATGCCTCTGGTAAAATCTGATACTCAAAAGAGAGAGGGAGAGAGATTTACTTTAATCATTTTGTATAGTGACTTGCACTGACTTTTTGCAGTTGGACTAAGGATATGATCACCAGTGTGTTTAATCCCTGAAGTATTTATTTAAAATAACAAGCTGAAACACTATTTAAGACAGATGCCTGGAGGTTTCCTGCATCCAGTACTAGCAGAGGTGCCTAGTTATCTATAGAAATCACACAGTTTTATTCTAATATTAATTACCTCCTGTGAAATGATTTACCAGAGAAATTGAATATTGATTTCTGTGGTGTGAAGGGTTAACCCAGAATTAGCTGTCTTGTGCTTCCTGACCCAGTCCTCATGTAAATCAAAGGCTTCTGCAGTGAAGGATTTGATTGGGATTTGAAGACGGAGCATTCGGGGGGTGGGGGGGGGGAGCGGGTTGAGAAATTTCAGGGGATTCCGGGTCTCTCTCCCTCCCTGAATCGTCTGTAAAGCTGAGGTTTAAACATTCCCTCCGGCCACTACACCCCTCCCCGTCTCTGGGACCCCCTCCGGCCACTACACCCCTCCCTGTCTCTGGGACCCCCTCCGGCCCCTACACCCCTCCCTGTTTCTGACCCCTTCTGGCCCCGACACCCCTCCCCATCTCTGTAACCCCTTCCGGCCCCTACACCCCGTCCCTGTGACCCCCTCTGGCCCCTACACCCCTCCCCGTCTCTGTGACACCCTCCCTCTCCTACACCCCTCCCCGTCTCTGTGACCCCCTCCCTCTCCTACACCCCTCCCCGTCTCTGTGACCCCCCTCCTTCCCCCACACCCCTCCCCATATTTGTAAACCACCCTCCCCTCTGGCCCCTACACCCCTCCCCGTCCCTGTAACCCCATCCTGCCCCTACACCCCTCCTCATCTCTTGTAACCCCCACCTGGCCCCTACACCCCTCCCTGTCTCTGTGACCCCCTCCAGCCCCTACACCCCTCCCCATCTGTAAGAACCCCCAACCTTCACTTCTCATTTTCACATGGTCCATCATAAACTGACCTTCCGCCCCCCCCCCCAAAACTCTCTCAGCAGACACCAACACATCCAGCATCCCCTGTGACCGATTCTCCCCTTCCCTCTCACCAATCTTCCCCAAATAGATCTGCATCCTTTTGTTCTGACTCTTCCTGGATCCAGTGAAGTGAACATTAAACCTAGTTCTCTCTCCACAGACGCTGCCTGACCTGCTAAGTATCTTGAGAACTTTCTGTTTTGATTTCAGATTTCCAGAACGTAGAGTTTGTGGTTATTGAATCTTCTACAGGATTGGGAGAGCGAGGAACATTTAGTCCTTTGACACAATTCTGTCATCATCGACGTACAGTTGGAAGTGTCCTGACCGGTTGCGTCACGGTCTGGGATGGCGATTCGAACGCGCAGGAACGTAAGAAGCTGCAGAGAGGGGTGGACTCAGCCCCAATACATCACGGGCACATCCTTCCTCACCATCGGCTGGCTCAAGAAGGAAACGTCAGCCAAAGATCCCCCACCATCTTGGCCTTCAAGGTCAAAAAGTCCAATGAAAAAGTTCCCAACCTGCCCAACCCCTCTCTCCATAACGCAGTCCCTTGAGTACTGACTGTGGACATTATGTGTACATGGCTACTCCTGTGTGTCTATTCAATGGTAACTCCTAGGATATTGCGAGTGGGCGATTCAGAGATGGTGACGTCTTCAGTGTCAGTTGTGGTTACAAGAGTAGGGGGCGGTAATTTATAACCTAGAAGCTTTGGAACATCTTCTTGCAGAGGGTGGGGAAGCTCCGGAATTCCCTGCCCCCAGAGGGAGTTGGAGGACGGATCACTTGGAATCAGATGTCAAAAATCAAGCAGTCAAGTTGATTGTCAGATGTGTGCTCAGGTGCAATAAAAAACTTACTTGCAGCAGCATCATAGGCACAGAGCATCAGGGACACAACATTCACAAGAAAAACATAAATTATGCACAATTTTTACAAGAAACTACATAATTCGAACAACAAATAAAAAGTCCATTGCAGTGCAAAGTGGTCCCAGTGTTGCTGTACTGAGGCAGTGATTAGGGTTGTGCCGGTCGGTTCAAGAACCGAATGGTTGAAGGGAAGTCGCTGTTCCTGAACCTGGTGGTGTGGGGACTTCAGGCTTCTGTACTTCCTGCCCAATGGGGGCTGCGGGAAGACGGCACGGCCCAGATGGTGGGGGGATCCTTGATGACGGATGTTGCCTTCTTGAGGCAGCACCTCCTGTAGATACCACCGACGGTGGGGAGGGATGTGCCCGTGATATATTGGGGCTGAGTCCACGACTCCCTGCAGCTTCTTACGTTCCTGCGCGTTCGAGTTTGAATACATTCGAAAATGATCCTACCAATCCCTCGGCTGCTCGTTTGAGGATGAGGGTTTCAAAAACTCACCACCCTCTGGGAGAGAGAACTCTCTCATAAACAGGCACCCTCTTCTTTTTAAACATTGACCCCCTGGTTCCAGATTCTCCCCAGGAGAAAGCACACACCCAACACCCACCCTGTTCGAGATCCCTCAAGAACCGTTAGAATCCCAGTGACCGCAACAGGATTTATTGCCACAAATCATCCTGCTTTATGTAATTTTTAAATGGATATATTTAATGGATTTGCTAGTTGAGTGGGGTCACAACAACAACCTCGCACTCGACGTCAGCGAGGCCAAAGGCTGTGGACTTCAGGAAGGGGAAGTCAGGAGAACACACACCAGTCCTCACTGAGAGGTCAACAGTGGAAAGGGTGAGCAGCTTCAAGTTCCTGGGCGTCAACATCTCCGAGGATCTATCCTGGGCCCAACGCATTGATGCAATCACGAAGAGGGCACGCCAGCAGCTCTACCTCATTGGGAGTTTGAGGAGATTCGGTCCGTCACCGAAGACTCCTGCAAATTTCTACAGACGTACGGCGGAAAGCATTCTAACTGGTTGCATCGCCGCCTGGTACGGAGGCTCCAACGCGCAGGATCGCGAGAGGCCGCAGAGGGTTGCAGACTCCGCCCAGCTCCATCACGGTCACAAACCCTCCCCGCCATCGAGGACATCTTTAAGAGGCGGTGTCTCAAGAAGGCGGCATCCGTCGCTGAGGACCCTCACCACCCGGGACATGCCCTCTTCCAGTTACTACCATCGGGGAGGAGGTACAGGAGCCTGAAGACCCACACTCAACGATTCAGAAACAGCTTCTTCCCCTCCGCCATCAGATCTCTGAACGGTCCATGAATCCCACCTCATTATTCCTTTTTTTTGCACTACTTACTTATTTTGTAATTGATAATAATTTTAAGTCTTGTCACAAAACAACAAATTTCACAACATATAATTCAGTGATGATAAACCTGATTCTGATTTTGAATCTGATTATGTTAATTGTAAGACATTTTATGTCTTACATCAGAGAGACTTCAGATCCTAACGGAATTGACCGCTGGCTAAGCATTTGTGTGTCGAACCCTAACGGGGGGATCGCATTCTGAACCATCACTGTGCATTTTCTTTCTGAGAGGATAGAGGGGTGAGATCAATAGGGTTGTATAAAATAGCACAGAATTAGCAAGGTAGATCAACAGATATTTAATTAGGGAGCGCCGGAAGATGGATTTATTGATTACTATCTGAGAAGAGATGAAAATGATCAGGTAGATTGATCAATATAGAGGTGGGATTGGATAGATAAATTGGAGATCGTTAGCTGGTAAAATTGATTGAAGTAGAACAGGGTGTGAAAGTGATAAATAGAGAGTAAGTCGAAACTATTGATTACTGCTTATCTGATCCACTCATTGAGCCCTTCAGCCCAACATGCTCGTCCTCTAGGCCAGAAGATATGGGAGCAGAATGAGGCCATTCGGCCCATCGAGTCTGCTCCGCCATTCAATCCTGGCTGATTTCTTTTCTCTTGTCCTCGACCCCATTCCCCTGCCTTCTCCCTGTAAACCTTCAACCCACCCTCCCCTTACCGATCAACACCTTATCGATCCCTGCCTTAAATCCACCCAATGACTTGGCCTCCACACCCCTCTGTGGCAACGACTCCCGCCGCCTTCAACCCACCCTCCCCTTACCGATCAACACCTTATCAATCCCTGCCTTAAATCCACCCAATGACTTGGCCTCCACACCCCTCTGTGGCAACGACTCCCGCCGCCTTCAACCCACCCTCCCCTTACCGATCAACACCTTATCGATCCCTGCCTTAAATCCACCCAATGACTTGGCCTCCACACCCCTCTGTGGCAACGACTCCCGCCGGTTCACCGCCCCCCATCTGAAGAAATTCCGCCTCACCTCCGTTCGAAAGGGACGTCCCTTCCTTCCGAGGCTTGTGCCCTGGGATCCCGGACTCAACCTCTCCGCGCCCGCTCCGTATCCGGGCTTTTCGGTATCTGGGAAGTTTCAATGAGATTCCCCACCCCACCCCCTCATCCTTCTGAACAGATGTTCCCTCGATATCGCCGCTGTTGTGAGGGAGCCTGCCTCTTCCGCCCCCTCGGACAGTGCGTTCCCCCCTCAGGTCCCCTCTGAAACTCCCGACCTCTCACCTTACACCCAACCACTCCATTTCCCACCATCTTCCCTGTCGAAGCTCCCTGATAGTTATACATGAGAGCTATGCTATGAATACGTTAGCCTACGTATAACAACAGTGACCACAGTTAGACACACTTTGGGGATATCTGTAACTCTGTCGAAAGGCAACTGCATATTTTCGGTTGACTTGTTCATACCACACAGAAATCAAATGTTGGTGGAATGTTTGAACAGTAAATGTTTCATTTCCCCTGCTCTGCCCTCTCTACACCCATGACGGTGTGGCTAGGCACAGCTCAGACACCACCTACAAATTCGCCGACGACACCCCTGTTGTTGGCAGAATCACAGATGACGACCAGGAGGCGTACAGGAGTGCGATAGATCGGCTGGTTGAGTGGTGTCGCAACTACAGCCTCGCACTCGACGTCAGCGAGACCAAGGAACTGATTGTGGACTTCAGGAAGGGGAAGTCGGGAGAACACGCACCAGTCCTCACAGAGGGGTCAGCGGTGGAAAGGGGGAGCAGCTTCAAGATCCTGGGCATCAACATCTCTGAGGATCTATCCCGGGCCCGACACATTGATGCAGTCACAAAGGCATGGCAGGGGCTCTACTTCATGAGGAGTTTGAGGAGATTTGGTATTTCATCAAAGACTCTTACAAATTTCTGTGGATGTACGGTGGAGAGCGTTCTGACTGGTTGAATCACCGCCCGGTACGGAGGCTCCAACACGCAGGATCGCAAGAGGCCGCAGAGGGTTGTAGACTCAGCCCAGCTCCATCACAGGCACAGCCCTCCCCAACCACCGAGGACATCTTCAAGAGGCGGTGCCTCAAGAAGGCGGCGTCCGTCACTGAGGACCCTCGCCACCCGGGACACGCTCTCTTCTCGTTACTACCATCGGGGAGGAGGTACAGGACCCTGAAGACCCACACTCGACGATTCAGGAACAGCTTCTTCCCCTCCGCCGTCAGATTCCTGAAAGGTCCATGAACCCGTGAACACTCCCTCGTTATTCCTCTTTTGGTAAGTTTTACTCATTTTTATGCCTTTGCACTGTACTGTTGCCGCAAAACAGCAAATTTCACGACATATGTCAGTGATTCTAAACCTGATTCTGATCACTGCTCGTGGAAATGTCACCACATTTCCTTAGAACATCGAACAGCACAGCACAGGAACAGGCCCTTCGGCCTCAATGCTGTGCCAAACTAATTAAGCTGGAAATTAATCGCCTAACTAAACTAATCCCTTCTGCCTACAGAATGTGCATCTCCCTCCGTTCCCTGCACATCCATGGGCCTGTCTAAGAGTCTCTTAAACCCCTCTGTCGTATCTGCCTCCACCCCCACCCCTGGCAGCACATTCCAGGCACCCACCGCTCTCTGTGTAAAAAAACTTGCCCCATACATCCCTTTTGAACATTCCCCCTCTCTCCTGAAATGCATGCCCTCCAGTGTTAGACATTTTGACCCCGGGGAAGAAAGATACTGGCTGTTGACTCTATCTGTGCCTCTCATAATCTTATAAACCCCTATCAGGTCTTCCCTCAGCCTCCACCGCTCCAGAGAAAACAACCCAAGTTTGTCCGACCTCTCCTTATAGCTCATGCCCTCTAATCCAGGCAGCGTCCTGGTGAACCTCTCCTGTACCCTCTCCAAAGCCCCCCCACACCCTTCCTGTAACGGGGGCGACCAGAACTGAATGCAATACTCCAGATGCGGCCTGACCAGAGTTTTATACAGCTGCAACATAACTTCCCGACTCTTGAACTCAGTGCCTCGTCTGATAAAGGCGAGCGTATCGTACGTCTTCTTTACCGCCCTATCGACCTGTTCAGTCACTTTCAGAGAGCTGTGGACTTGGACCCCAAGATCCCCCCGTACATCAATACTGTACATCCTTCTAATATACAAAGAGGCCATTCAACCCTTCAAGTCTATGCTGGGTCACAGAGCACTAATTTCCCCTGTAACCCCTTCTTCCTCAGATTCCTATCAATTCCCCCAGCTTCTAGACTCCAGGGAAAACAAGTCCCGGACTATCTCCTGATAACTCAAATTCCCAATAACGTCCTCGGAAATCCTATTTGCACTCTCACCAGCTTTATGACATCCTGCACAGCAGTGTAGCCGTCAGCGTAACGCTATTACAGCGCCAGCGACCCGGGTTCAATTCCGGCCACTGCCTGTAAGGAGTTTCTACGTTCTCCCCGTGTCTGCGTGGGTTTCCTCCGGGTGCTCCGGTTTCCTCCCACATTCCAAAGACATACGGGTTAGGGAGATGTGGACGTGCTATGTTGGCGCTGGACACTTGCGGGATGCCCCCCAGAACACTCTCCGCAAAAGATGCATTTCACTGTGTGTTTCGATGTACATGTGACTAATAAAGATATCTTATCTTATCTTCCTATAGCTGGGCGACCAGAACTGCAGACAACACTCTTAAGTGCGGTCTCACCAACGCGTTGTACAGCTGTAACAGGACGTCCCAACTCCTGTACTCAGTGCCCCGACCGATGAAGGCCAGCGCGCCGAACACTTTCTTCACCTGTCTACCTGTGTCGCCATTTTCAGGGAACTCTGTCCCTGTACCCCGAGGTCTCTCTGCCATCACATCTCTGAACGGTTCATGAACCCATGAACACTACCTCGAATTTGGATGTGGGATCCTTCAGCCCCTGAGTAACGAATGGTGCTGCGCACAGATGCACCATCGAAAGCATCCTATCCGGATGCATCGCGGTACGCAGATGCCACACCATCATGAGTGTATCGAGAGTAGAGCAGGGGGCTAAGCACGCATCCTTGAGGTGACGATTGTCAGCGAGGAAGAGGTGTTCACCTGATTGTGCTTGTATTTGGTGCAGATAGCGTGGACAGCCAGCACCTCTTTCCCAGGGCACCAATGCTCAATACAAGAGGACATGGCTTTAAAGTAATGGGTGGGAAGTTCAAGAGAGATATCAGAGGAAGGTTTTTTTTACCCAGAGAGTGGTTGGGGCGTGGAATGCGCTGCCTGGGGTGGTGGTGGAGGCAGGTACATTGGTCAAATTCAAGAGATTACTAGATAGGCATATGAAGGAATTTAAACTAGAGGGATATGTGGGAGGAAGGGGTTAGATAGTCTGAGGCGAGGTTTAAAGGTCAGCACAACATTGTGGGCCGAAGGGCCTGTATTGTGCTGTACTATGGTTCTATGATTCTATGATATGTGAATATAAACTCTCTTCACCTTATATGAATCCCCTGACAAGTTATGCTTTGATTCAGGAGTGGAGAACATCTGGTATGCTTGCCTTTATCAGAATAAGAGCTGGGATGTCACTTTACACAAGACGTCGGTGAGACCGCACTTGGAGCACCGTGCGCAGTTCTGGTCGCCCAGCTAGAGGAAGGATGTCACTGAGCTGGAGAGGGGGCAGGAAAGATTCACAGGGACATTCCCGGGACTGGAGGTCTTGAGTTATAAGGAGAGGCTGGACAGGCCGGGACTGTTTTCCCTGGAGCGAAGGAGACTGAGGAGTGACCTTATGGAGGTTTATAAAACCATGAGGGTGTAGGTAAGGTGGACGGTCACCGTCTTTCCTCCCAGGGTTGGGGAGTCTAAAACTAGAGGGCACATGTTTAAGGTGCGAGGGGAAAGATTTAAAGGGGCAACTTTTTCACCCAGAGGGTGGTCCGTATGTGGAACGAGCTGCCAGAGGAAGTGGGTGGGGCAGGTACATTAACAACATTTAAAAGACATTTGGACAGGTCCACGGATGGGAAAGGTTCAGAGGGATATGGGCCAAATGTGACTGGCTTGAATGGGATCCATGAATCTCCTAAGCAGATGGGTTCTGTACTCTCCTGAGTTCAGACGAGGTCTCATTTAAATGTCGAACTCTTACAGGACAGGGAGGATGTTTCTCCAGGCTGAGGGGCCTAGGACTGGGGTCAGTCACTCAGGATACAGATGGGCAGTAAAATTTCTCATGATAGACTCCTGGGCGTTAACGTATCAGACGACCTGTCCCGGGCCAGCATGTAGACGCCATCACAAGGAAGGCGCGCCAGTGTCTTTACTTTCTCAGGAGGTTCGGCTTGTCACCGAACACTCGAACAAACTTCTACAGATGTGCTGTTGGAAGTGTCCTGACCGGTTGCATCACGGTCTGGGACGGCGATTCGAACGCGCAGGAACGTAAGAAGCTGCAGGGAGTCATGGACTCAGCCCCAATACATCACGGGCTCATCCCTCCCCCACCATCGGTGGTATCTACAGGAGGGGCTGCCTCAGGAAAACAACGTCCGTCATCAAAGATCCCCCCACCATCCGGGCCGTGCCGTTTTCTCGCAGCTCCCGTCGGGCAGGAGGTACAGAAGCCTGAAGTCCCCACACCACCAGGTTCAGGAACAGCGACTTCCCTTCAACCATTCGGTTCTTGAACCGACCGACACAACCCTAATCACTGCCTCAGTACAGCAACACTGGGACCACTTTGCACTGCAATGGACTTGGTTTTTTGTTCTAATTGTGTTACTTATGTAAAAACTGTGCATAATTTATGTTTAATTTATGTTTTTCTTGTGAATGTTGTGTCTCTGATGCTCTGTGCCTGTGATGCTGTTGCAAGTTTTTCATTGCCCCTGTGCACACACGGACTTGTGCGTCTGACAGTAAACTTGACTTTGACTTTGATATCGTTGATGTACAGAGGGATCTTGGGGTCCAAGTCCACAGCCCCCTGAAAGTGGACATACAAGTAGACAGGGCGGTAAAGAAGGCGTACGGCACGCTCACCTTCATCGGTCGGGGCGCTAAGTACAAGAGTCGGGAAGTCACGTTGCAGCTGTATAAAACTCTGGTCAGGCCGCACTTGGAGTATTGTGTCGCCCCCGTTACAGGAAGGGTGTGGGGGGCTTTGGAGAGGGTGCAGGAGAGGTTCACCAGGATGCTGCCTGGATTAGAGAGCATGAGCTGTAAGGACAGGTTGGAGAAACTTGGGTTGTTTTCTCTGGAGCGGCAGAGGCTGAGGGGAGACCTGGTACAGGCTTATAAGATTATGAGAGGCACGGATAGAGTAGACAGCCGGGATCTTTATCCCCAGGATCAAAATGTCCAACACTAGAAGGGATGGGTTGAAGGTGAGAGGGGGAAAGTTCAAAGGAGATGTGCGGGGCAAGTTTTTTTTACACAGAGAGCGGTGGGTGCCTGGAATGTGCTGCCAGGGGTGGGGGTGGAGGCAGATACGATAGAGGGGTTTAAGGGGCCGTTAGACAGACACACGGATGTGCAGGAAGTGGAGGGAGATGGATCATGTGAAGGCAGAAGAGATTTCATTTAACTTGCCATCGTCTTCGGAACAGACATAGTGGGCCGAAGGGCCTGTTCCTGTACTGCACTGTTCGATAGTCTATGAAACCGGAGCACCCGGGGAAAACCCACGCGGTCACAGGGAGAACGTGCGATCTCCACACACACACACAGACAGCGCTGGAGGTCAGGATCGAACCAGGTTCCTCCTGGTGTCCATCGCCGCACCCTGATCCTGCTGAGTCTCCCGGCAGTTCCAGGGACGTCACCTCTCCGATCTCACGCCCGTCCTCACCAGCCGAGACCCCATTCCCTCAAGTGGACCATCCCCAAAGCATGAAATTGGGAGAGAAAGGAACTGAATTTCTTTCCCTTACTTTCTGAAGAGGTTGACTCACCCTGAGGCCTGGTTGCTTCCAAGGCCTCAGCCCCGGACGACCAGGGAGGGAGTCAACCTGAGGTCTACTCATCGCTCACCTCCTGAAGTCCTCGGGAGCTAACGTCAGCCCGAGGCCTACTTGCCACTGAGGTCTCACTTCCCAACTCCCAAGGGAGGGAGTCGACCCGAGGCCTACTTGATTCCAGCTGTGGCCAACGCACCATCTGCCCTCCTCTTTGCTGTACCTTGGTGTTGAACCTTAAGTGCCTGGGCAGACACTACCCTGCTGTGTCGAAGATTGCAGAGGGACATTGATAGGATGCAGAGCTGGGCTGAGAAGTGGCAGATGGAGTTCAATCCGGAGAAGTGTGAGGTGGTACACTTTGGAAGGACAAACTCCAAAGCAGAGTACAAAGTTAATGGCAGGATTCTTGGTAGTGCAGAGGACCAGGGGAATCTGGGGTCCATATCCACAGATCTCTGAAGGTTGCCTCACAGGTGGATAGGGTAGTTAAGAAAGTTTATGGGGTGTTAGATTTCATAAATCGAGCGATCGAGCTTAAGAGCCGTGAGGTAATGTTGCAGCTCTACAAAACTCTAGGTAGACCACACTTAGAGTACTGTGTCCAGTTCTGGTCGCCTCATTATAGGAAGGGTGTGGAAGCGTTGGAAAGGGTGCAGAGGAGATTTACCAGGATGCTGCCTGGTTTAGAGAGGATGCATTATGAGGAGAGACTAAGGGAGCTAGGACTTTACTCTTTGGAGAGGAGGAGGATGAGGGGAGACATGATAAGATAAGATAAGATAAGGTAAGATATCTTTATTAGTCACAGGTACATCGCAACACACAGTGAAATGCATCTCTTTTGCGTAGAGTGTTCTGGGGGGCAGCCCACAAGTGTCACCACGCTTCCAGCGCCAACATAGCATGCCCACAACTTCCTAACCCGTACGTCTTTGGAATGTGGGAGGAAACCGGAGCACCCGGAGGAAACCCACGCAGACACGGGGAGAACGTACAAACTCCTTACAGACAACGGCGGGAATTGAACCTGGGTCTCTGGCGCTGTAATAGCGTTACGCTAACCACTACACTACCGTGTACAAAATATTAAGAGGAATAGATAAAGTGGACAGCCAGCGCCTCTTTCCCAGGGCACCAATGCTCAATACAAGAGGGCATGACTTTAAGATAATGGGTGGGAGGTTCAAGAGAGATATCAGAGGAAGGTTTTTTACCCAGAGAGTGGTTGGGACGTGGAATGCGCTGCCTGGAGCGGTGGTGGAGGCAGGTACATTGGTCAAATTCAAGAGATTACTAGATAAGCATATGGAGGAATTTAAAATAGACGGATATGTAGGAGGAAGGGGTTAGATAGTCTTAGGTGAGGTTTGAAGTTTAGCACAACATTGTGAGCTGTTCTATGTTCTAACCACATGAAGCCCTGGCAGCCCAGAGGGGTCAGAGTCAGCCTGATGCCTATTTATTGTCAAGACGTGTTATTATGTGTTATTCTGTAGTTATAACGAACTACTGTTCCCAAGAGGCAATACAAGGGGTCACATGGGGGAACCGGAAGTGGCTGTAAAAAGAGAGGGGAAGCAAAGCCAGTCTGGTGTTGGTTAATAAAATGGTCAGATGTTAAACCCACGCGAAGTTTGTCTCTTGATGAAGAACAAACGTAACATGGTGTCAGAAGTGGGTGTGAGGTCTGAACGGGGACAGTAGATGAATACTGTTTGCAATTGAGAAAGAAACTCAGTGAATACGAAAGAAAAGCTGTAATAAGACGCAGAAAAAGCTGGCCGGCGTGGCGAGGGAGCACATTGTTCCTGAAGTTCAGCGGTCACCGGATCGGCCAAGAGAGTATTTTAAATTGCCAACGCGGAAGGGGATCATGTCCGGGTTTTTCAGGTACCAAATGGTTTAACAAGCTCCAACCCTGTCAGTACGCCAAAGGGGCCGACACATGGAAAAAATGAACTCGTGGACCAGAGTTCCCAGGAAAACACCAACAGTAATGCGGCAAATGCAACACACATGCGGAAACAAGGACCAGACCAAAAAGGACCATTAAACCACCTCAGAGACTGATTGAAAGCTGCTGTGTGGACAAGGGTTCTCGGCAGGTTTAGAAGGGCAAAGTATTGTGTTTGTTTTTCTTCAAAGGGGGAAGGTGTGTTATTCTGTAGTTATAATAGAGAACTACAGTTCCCAAGAGGCAATACAAGGGGTTACATGGGGGAACCAGAAGTGACTGTAAAAAGAGAGGGGAAGCAAAGCCAGTCTGGTGTTGGTTAATAAAAAGTTCAGATGTTAAACCCACGTGAAGTTTGTCTCTTGATGAAGAACAAGCATAACTGGCTTCACCTCCTGACTCCAACTTGAGGCCTGCCAACTTGTCACCAAGGCCTCACCTCCCAATTCCAATGAATACCATCATTTGAGGCCTACTTCCTGCCAAGGTGTCATCCCCTCGCTCCCAGGGAGGTGGGCTTAGGGGTCTATTTGCTTCCAAGGGCTCATTCTCAGCCCTGGTTAGCGGTGGCCACGACCCGCAAGTGTGAGGTGTTGCACTTTGGAAGGTCAAATGGAAAGGGGAACGTACACGGTAAATGACAGGGCATTAATGTACAGAGGGATCTTGGGGTCCAAGTCCACAGCCCCCTGAAAGTGGCCACGCAAGCAGACAGGGCGGTAAAGAAGGCATACAGCACGCTCGCCTTCATCGGTCGGGGCGTTGAGTACAAGAGTCGGGGAGTCACGTTGCAGCTGTATAAAACTCGCGTACAGTTCTGATCGCCCCGTTACAGGAAGGGTGTGCAGGCTTTGGAGATGGTGCAGGAGAGGTTCACCAGGGCACTGCCTGGATTAGAGAGCATGAGCTAAAAGGAGAGGTCAGACAGACTTGGGTTGTTTTCTCTGGAGCGGCAGAGGCTGAGGGGAGACCTGATTATAAGATTATGAGCCACAGATAGAGTAGACAGTCAGTATCTTTCTCCCCCAGGGTCAAAATGTCTAATACTAGAGGGCATGCATTGAAGATAAGGGGGGAAGTGTGGGACAAGTTTTTTTACACGGAGAGCTGCGGGTGCCTGGAATGGGGAGAAGGGGGAAATGAGGAGAGAGAGTAAAAACCACATTGGTGGGCAGAACAGAGAGTCAGAGGGAATATAGCCGTAGGAGAGGTGAGGCGGGAAAGGATATACTGGCGATGGGAGAGAGACAAAGGGAGAAAGAAAGAGAGAGAGAGATAGTGGGGAGATGGAGAGAGAGAGGGAGTGGGGAGAGAGAGAGAGGGAGAGAAGGAAGGGGCAGGGAGAGGGAGGGAGGGAGATGGAGAGAGAGAGTGCTGCCAGGGGTGGGGGTGGAGGCAGATACGATAGAGGGGGTTAAGAGGCTGTTAGACAGGCCCATGGATGTGCAGGGAGTGGAGGGAGACGGGCACTGTGTCGGCTGAAGGGACTAGGTGTGCACAACATTGTGGGCCGAAGGGCCTGTTCCTGTGCTGTACTATTCGATGTTCTGTGCTCTAATGAAACTTTAACCAGGATTGCCAACTGTGCCAGATGCTCATTCTTGTCATCCACGCTTCCGGGAGGATGAGAAGCTCCCGGAGGGAAGGTTTACAGGAATAATTATGATAAGGAATCTCAACACCAG
Source organism: Pristis pectinata (assembly GCF_009764475.1). Classification (NCBI taxonomy): domain Eukaryota; kingdom Metazoa; phylum Chordata; class Chondrichthyes; order Rhinopristiformes; family Pristidae; genus Pristis; species Pristis pectinata. The sequence continues at coordinate 5,098,193 of NC_067442.1, forward strand.
TGTCGGATGGGAGACGCAGTGGGGAGTGCGGGGAGGGAGGTTGTTCTCCTTGGAGTAGAAGGGGTCGGGAGGAGATGGATGTGGCAGCTCCGTTTCAGAATCAGGTTTATTATCACTGACAGATGACGTGAAATGTGTTGTTTTGCGGCCGCAGTACAGTGCAAGACATAAAATTACTATCAATTACAAAAATGAATAAATTGTGCAAAAACGAGGGAGTGCTCATGGGTTCATGGACCGTTCAGGAATCTGATGGCGGAGGGGAAGAAGCTGTTCCTGAATCGTTGAGTGTGGGTCTTCAGGCTCCTGTACCTCCTCCCCGATGGCAGTAACCAGAAGAGGGCGTGTCCCGGGTGGTGAGGGTCCTCGGGGACGGATGCCGCCTTCTTGAGGCGCCGCCTCTTGAAGATGTCCTCGGTAGCGGGGAGGGTTGTGCCCGTGATGGAGCTGGGCTGAGTCTACAACCCTCTGCGGCCTCTCGCGATCCTGCGCGTTGGAGCCTCCGTACCGGGCGGTGATGCAACCAGTCAGAACGCTCTCCGCCGTACATCTGTGGAAATTTGCAGGAGTCTTCGGTGACGGACCGAATCTCCTCAAACTCCCAGCGAAGCAGAGCCGCCGGCATGCCTCCTTCGTGATTGCATCAATCAAGAGAAGAAGAGGGGTAGTGTTCCCACTTGAGGGGGCATTCAAGGACTAGGGGCAGATTTGAAGTATAGAAGGGGTAAAATATACTGGGACTGATGACTGATAATCGGACAATGTAAATTGGTAAATTGGTTTATTATTGTCGCATGTACTGAGGCACAGTGAAAAACTTTGTTTTGCATGCCGTCCATACAGATCATTTCATCACATCAGTGCATCGAGGTAGTACAAGGGAAAACAGTAACAGAATGCAGAATAAGGTGTTACGGTTACAGAGAAAGTGCAGTGCAGGCAGACAATAAGGTGCAAGGGCCACGACGAGGTAGATCATGAGGTCAAGAGTCCATCTTATCGTACTGGGGGACCGTTCAATAGTCTTATAACAGAGCTGTCCTTGAGCCTGGTGGTACGTGCTTTCAGGCTTTTGTATCTTCTGCCCGATGGGAGGTGGGGAGAAGAGAGAATGTCTGGGGTGGGTGGGGGTCTTTGATTACGTTGGCTGCTTTCCCGAGGCAGCGGGGAGTGTAGACGGCGTCCGCAGAGGGGAGGCTGGTTTCCGTTCTGTCTGCAACTCTCTGCGGTTTCTTGCGGTCCCGGGCAGAGCAGTTGCCACACCATCGGGGAGGAGGTCCAGGAGCCTGAAGGCCCACACTCAAACGATCCAGGAACAGTTTCTTCCCCTCCGCCATCAGATTCCTCAACGGTCCATGAACCCATGAACACTCCCTCGTTATTCCATTTTTTGTACTATTTATTTATTTTGTAATTTATGGTAATTTTATGTCTTGCACTGTCCTGCTGCCACAGAACAACAAACTCCATGTCATCTAAGTCAGTGATAATAAATCTGATTCTGATTTTTCCCCAGGGTAGAAATGTCAAATACAGGATACCATATATTTACCACACATCAATCCACACTCACACAGTTGGCCAGGATTGAATGGCGAGGCACACTCGATGGGCTGAGTGGCCTAATTCTGCCCCTGTATCTCAAGGTCCTATATATGGTCACATACATACCCATTGGAGTTACTGTGCACAGTTCTGGTCGCCCTCATTACAGGAAGGATGTGGGGGCTTTGGAGAGGTTCACCAGGACGCTGCCTGGATTAGAGGGCACGTGCTATAAGGAGAGGTCGGACAAACTTGGGGTGTTTTCTCTGGAGCGGCAGAGGCTGAGGGGAGACCTGATTATAAGATTATGAGAGGCACAGATAGAGCAGACAGCCGGCATCTTTCTCCCCAAGGGTTGAAATGTCTAATATGAGAGAGCAAAGCTTTCAGGTAAGAGGGGGTAAGGAGATGTGCGGGGCAAGTTTTGTTTTACACAGAGCGCGGTGGGTGCCTGGAATGTGCTGCCAGGGGTGGGTTGGAGGCAGATACGATAGAGGGGTTTATGGGGCTCTGAGACAGACACATGGATGTGCAGGGACTGGAGGGAGATGGACATTTTGTAGGCAGAAGGGATTAGTGTAGATTGTATCATGGTCAGCACAGACATGATGGGCTGAAGGGCCTGATACGTTCCGTGTTCTCTCCCCATAGTTGCTGCTCGAGCTGCTGAGTGTTTCCAACTCTTTCCGTTTTGCATTCACTCCCAACATTTGTATTTTTGGTTGGAAAAATCACCTTCTCAAAGATCACCGCTGGTAGAAAAATCACTGCCTTTCCTTCTGATGTACAAGCAAACCATTCAACCCCTCCCAGGGCAATGCCCTTCCCAAATCTCCCCTGTAACCCCTTCCCCTCACATTCTTATCAACTCCACCCCCCTCACCCCAGATTCTACCTCTCACCCACACACTAAGAGTGGGGGGGGGGGGGATTCACAGCGGCCGATTAACCCGCCGACCCCGCACGTTGTTGGGATGTGGGAGGGAACTGGAGCACCCGCGGGAAACGCACAGCGACACAGGGAGAAGGTCAAACTCCACACACACACACACACACACACACACACACACACACACACACGCGCACGCACACACGCGCACACACGCGCACACACGCGCACAGCGCCAGAGGTCGGGATCGAACCCAGGTCTCTGGAGCTGGGAGGCAGCGGCTTCACCCGCTGCACCACCCTGACTGGCTGTCAGAAGTTTGGATCAGCTACCCCAAGTCCGGAAGTAATAATCCAGACACTTCAGAGTCACAGAGTCACACAGCACAGAAGCAGGCCCTTCGGCCCAACTGGCCCGTGCCGACCAAGATTCCCATCCCAGCCAGTCCCGTTAACCCACGTTTGGCCCATATCCCTCTGAACCTTTCCCATCGGTGGACCTGTCCCAGTGTCTTTTAAACACTGTAATTGCACCCACCTCTATGACTTCCTCTGGCAGCTCATTCCACACACCCACCACCCTCTGTGTGAAAAACTTGCCCCTCAGGTCCCCTTTGAATCTTCCCCCTCTCGCCTGTGCCCTCTAGTTTTTGAATCCTTTTCCTTGGGAAAAAGATTGCGTGCATTCACCTTATCTATGCTCCTCGTGGTTTTATACACCTCTGTTAGACCACAAGACATAGGAGCAGAATGAGGCCATTCAGCCCATTGAGTCTGCTCCGCCATTCGATCGTGGCTGATCTATTTCTCCCTCTCAATCCCGTTCTCCTGCCTTCTCCCTGTAACCTTTGACGCCCTCACTAATCAAGAACTTATCAACCTCCGCTTTAAATACACCCAGTGACTTGGCCTCCACTGCCCTCTGTGGCAATGAATTCCACAGATTCACCGCCCTCTGGCTGAAGAAATTCCTCCTCAGTTCTAAAGGGACGTCCCTTTATTCCGAGACTGTGCCCTCGGATCCCGGACTATCCCACTGATGGGAACATCCTCTCCGCGTCCGCTCTATCCAGACTTCTCAGTATTCAGGAGGTTTCATCCTTGTCCATCGAGGACAGACCCAGAGACGTCCAACGCTCCTCATACGTTAACCCTTTCATCCCCGGGATCGTTCTTGAACCTCCTCTGGACCCTCTCCAAAGCCAGCACATCCTTCCTGAGATACGGGAGCGCAAAACTGCTCACAGTACTCCAAATGTGGTCTGACCAATGCCTTATAAAGCCTCAGCGTTACATCCTTGCTTTTATATTCTAGTCCTCTCGAAACGAATGCAAACATTGCATTTGCCTTCCTTACTACCGACTCAACCTGCAAGGTCACCCCTCAGTCTCCAACGCTCCAAGGAATAAAGTCCCAGCCTGCCCAACCTCTCCCTATGTAGTGTAGCAGTTAGAGTAACACTATTACAGCACCAGTGACCCGGGTTCAATTCCCGCTGCTGTCTGTAAGGAATTTGTACGTTCTCCCCGTGTGGGTTTCCTCCGGGTGCTCCGGTTTCCTCCCACATTCCAAAGACGTACGGGTTAGGAAGTTGTGGGCTTGCTATGTTGGCGCCGGAAGCGTGGCGACACTTGCGGGCTGCCCCCGGAACACAACGCATAAAGGTGCATCTCACTGTGTGTTTCGATGTACATGTGACTAATAAAGATCTTATCTTAACTCAGTCCCTCGAGTCCCAGCAACATCCTCGTAAAACTTCAGTGCAACACTCTTCAAAGAAATGAGCAAGTGGTACTCTCAGTAATTTAAATTTAATATTCAGTTCACCCGTTTGATGGTACTAACACCCATGTTTAGCCCACCTTGAGCTAAGGTATTTTAGGACAACTTTGACATATTCACGGATAAGGATCTGCTAAAGTATATGAAATCAAAATGGTCTTATGTTGTATATATGCTGTATAAAATACAACCATAACTTTAAACACTTCTATAAGGTCACCCCTCATTCTCCTACATTCCAAGCGATAAGGACCTAGCCTGGCCAACCTCTCCCTATAACTCAGGCCTTCCAGTTGGATTTTAACTCCTGTTTATTGAATGCACTGACTTTGAATTCCTCCTTTGAACCTTGGCCTAGGGATTGTTAATCCAGTTTGTTCACCACCAATTCCGTGGAATTTTTCTCAGGACTTGGCCAAATTGACAGGAACAGAGTGCGCAGAAACAGAGGCAGGTTAGAGCACGTAGGGAAACCTACCTACAAAACAGAGCGTACAGGTAGATTAGAGCACATCGGGAAAACTACCTACAAAACAAAGCATACAGCAAACCAGAATTCTAAATTGAATTCGACTGCATTTTATTCAAAACCTGCTTTACAAAGAGTCGGGCTTTTTATCATTGTTTTGCTGTACACTCTATTTTGTGGGTATGTTTCCCTGCGTGCTCTAATCTACACATTCTTCCTCTATTTCTGCACACTCTTGTTCCTGTCAGTTTCGACAAGTCCACTGTGTGCTCTTATCCATCTAATATTTCTGGTAGTGTCCTCAGTTCTAGTTGATACCTTATTGTACATGCTTTAATCTACTTATAACCCCACTTTAGTTCAACACTCCAAAGAAATAGGCAAGAGATACTCACAGTAATTTAAATTTAATATCTAATCACCCTTTTGATGGTATTGGTATGTCAATACCAATGATTTCACCCCTGTGCTCTGATCAAATTACTACTCCCGCTTTGCTGCATGCTCTATTCTAGTCAGTATATTTTTCCTGCGCGCTCTAATCTACTTATCACTCTACGGTTCCTGGACACTCTGCTCCAATCAGTACTGACCATTTCCTCTGAGCTACTTACTATTTATTAAGATAAGATTTTTTTATTAATCACATGTACATCGAAACACACAGTGAGATGCATCTTTTGCATAGAGTGTTCTGGGGGCAGCCCCCAAGTGTCGCCACGCTTCCGGCGCCAACACAGCATGCCCACAACTTCCTAACCCGTACGTCTTTGGAATGTGGAAGGAAACCGGAGCACCCGGAGGAAACCCGCGCAGTCACAGGGAGAACGTGCAAACTCCTTCCAGACGGTGGCCGGAATTGAACCTGGGTGGCTGGCGCTGTAATAGTGTTACGCTGACTGCTACACTATTTCTGTTTCATTGTGCTCTTTATTAGTATTTTTATTCCTACATACCTCATTCTGTTTATTAATCCACAGTTACTGCGCACTCTATTCCAGTTACAACAGACATTATGTGCTCTGAAGACAATTTGCAGTACACACTATCAAGGGATTCCTAGTTATTTCTCTGTGCTCTAATCTACTTGTTATTCCACAGTTACTGTACAATCTATCCCAGTCGCTGCAGGCATGCTCCAGTCCATTTTTCCTGTTTTGCTGCAAACTCCATTCTGGTGGGTAGCTTTTTCTGTGTTCTCCAATCTTCTTATTATACCTCAAAAATTGCACACTCTATTCCAGTACAGACAATTTCACTTTTCCCATTTTGCTTTAAACTCTATTCCGGTGAGTATCTTTTTTTCTGTGTTCTCTAATTGATTTATTATTCCTCAGTTACTAAATGCTCTATTACAGTCAGTACAAGCCAGTTCACTTTTCTGTTTTTGCTTTAAACCCTATTCTGGTGAGTATATTTTTCTGCACATTCTCTTCCAGCCAGCACTGACAATTTCACGGTATCTGGCCCATTTACCATTCCTGCTTTGCCGTACACTCCATTCCAGTCAGCCTTTTTTCTGATGTGCTCTAATCTATTTATTATCCCTCAGTTATTGCACACTCTATTCTAATCAGTGTAGACAATTTCATGCTTCCGGTTTTGCTGTACACTCTATCTAAACAGTATTTTTCTGTGTTCTTTCATCTACAATTATTCCTCAAATACCGCACACTCTACTCAAGTCAGTACGATTTCACTTTTCCTGTTTTGCAGAAAACTCTATTCTGGTGGGTATCTTTTTCTGCGTACTCTAATCTATTTAAAATTTCTCTGTTTCTACCCACTCTATTCCAGCCAGCACTGACAATTTCACTGCATGCTCTGACCCATTTACTGTTTCTGCTTTGCCGTACACTCTGTTCTAGTCAGCTTTTTCTTCCTGTGTGCTTTAATCATTCTTCCTCAATTATTTGACTATTCCAGTCAGGACAGTAAATTTTATTTTTCCTGTTTTACTGCAAACTCTAATCTGGTGTGTATCTATTTCTGCGTTCTCTAATCTATTTATTATTCCTCAATTGTTGACAATGTAATGTTTCCCGTTTTGCTGTACAATCTCTCCTCTGTATCACGGGCTCTTCACTTCCTTCCATCCAGCCCATCTTCATGGGACATTGCTTCAGGGAGGCTAACAGTATCGTCAGGGATACCTGCCACCCTGGGTCGTTCCCTTTTCTCTCTTCTACCTCGTGGGAGAAGATACAGGAGCTCGAAAGCCCAGAAGTCCAGACTCAAGGACACCTTCTTCCCCACTGCTATCGGACTCCTGAACCAACCACCCCTCTCACCTCCCCTTCCCGATGGCGCTGCCACACAGTCTCAGACCCATAACCTCTCTCGATTAGTCCGTTACTGTCACTTTAGCATTTCCTTTTGTATGACTTCAGATTTCATGACAATCTTTCTGCTGTGTTACCCTCGTTCTTGTATTCATTGCCATATTTACTATCAGCATGTACACCGTTTACTCTGTGAGCAGGGAATTTCATTGCACCCTGGTGTGTATACAAGAAGTTAATCTGATCCAAGATAGTCAGCCATTTTATGCATTCTCTAATATTATCCCTCAAGTACCGCACACTCTACCCCAGTCAGCACAGACAATTTCACTTTTCCCAGATTGCTTTAAACTCTATTCTAGTGAGTATATCTTTGTGCGTTCTCTAACCTACATATTATCCCTCAAATACCGCACACTCTTCAATGCAGACAATTTCACTTTTCCCAGATTGCTTTAAACTCTGTTCTGGTGAGTCTATCATTCTGCATTCTCTAACATACATATTATTCCTCAAATACCACACACTCTACCCCAGTCAATACAGACAATTTCACTTTTCCCTGATTGCTTTAAACTCTATTCTAGTGAGTATATCATTCTGTGTTCTCTAAGCTACATATTATTCCTCAAATACTGCACACTCTACCCCAGTTAGTACAGACAATTTCACTTTTCCCAGGTTGCTTTAAACTCTATTCTAGTGAATATATCTTTGTGCGTTCTCTAACCTCCATATTATCCCTCAAATACCGCACACTCTTCAATGCACACAATTTCACTTTTCCCAGATTGCTTTAAACTCTGTTCTGGTGAGTATATCATTCTGCGTTCTCTAACCTACATATTATTCCTCAAATACCGCACACACTACCCCAGTCAATACAGACAATTTCTCCTTTTCTCGTTCTGCTGTAAACTCTTATTCTGGTGGGTATCTTTTCGTCTGCATTCTCTAATCTACTTATAACTCCCCTGTTTCTGCGCGCTCTATCCCAGGCAACACTGACAATTTCTCCGATTTTGTTTTAAACTCTATTCTGGCCCGTATCTTTTATTCCCCCCACCCCCCCACCACCCCCGAGTTCTCTAATCTAACCTTTCGTTTCTGCACGGTCTACTCCGGTCAACACTACGCGCTCTGACCCGGTCTTGCTGTCAACTCTGTACATTTCTAACTCGTTTTCAACTCTGAGTATTGAATTTCTCTCTCTCTCTCTCTCTGCTGCGCAATACTGTGTGTGTGTGTGTGTGTGTCTGTGAGTCTGTGTGTGTGAGTCTGTGTGTGTGTGTCTGTGCGTGTGTGTCCGTGTGAGTCTCTGTATGTGTGTGTGTGAGTCTGTGTGTGTGTGTGTCTGTGTGAGTCTGTGTGTGTGTATGTGTGTGTGTGTCTGTGTGAGTCTCTGTATGTGTGTGTGAGTCTGTACGTGTGTGTGTCTGTGTGAGTCTGTGTGTGTGTATGTGTGTGTGTGTGTCTGTGCGTGTGTGTCTGTGTGTGTGAGTGTGTGTGTGTGTGTGTGTGTGTGTGAGAGAGAGAGAGAGAGAGAGAGAGAGAGAGAGAGAGAGAGAGAGAGAGAGAGAGAGAGCCCGGGCAAATGGTTTCACAGGTAGACAACGCAACATTACCAGGAGAGCGGCAGAGTCCACGAATTAATCTTCGGTCTGCACCGGACCTTCACACGCTGTGTCCTCTTACAAAACCCGTCCCCTTCCTCCGAGTTAATACAGACTCCCTCGGTGAAACCGGGACGGGAGCGAGAGGCGAAATACTTCCCGATTTTGCATTATTTCACAATAAGAGACAGTCTCCACCAAATCCCAGAAATTCTCCCGTTATCTACTCGTACCCCCGTCACATTCCAACTCTGCAACACCGGATAAATGTTTGCAACAGAAAAAGTACAATTCTTATTCATTTATTGCGACTCGTTCCCATCTCATGGTTAAATACTCTCCCCTGAATCGTGTCAAGTACCAATAAACGGAATTTTCTAATCCTTCTGGTTTGAACTTTGGATTGGGCGCCTTCTTGTTAAATTATCGCGCGTTATTTGTGCCCGTGTGATCGCGAAATGCGCTTTTTTTAAAAAAAATAAATCTATATGATCTTTCTATCATTGTTATTGAAAAATGCAACTGGAATTATCAATAACTGTGTCCCCGACGCGAAATTCCGATCTAAACATCATTTTATTTTTTTACAATATCCATGCTAAAAGATTGCAATGGAGCAAATTATTTCACGTTGAATTTTCGCCACAATAAATAAAACCGTTTTCATTTTTTTAAAAAAAATGTTCACAAAATATAACTGTAGAGGCATTAAGAAAATATCGCTCCCTCGGTCGTAAAGTAAAGAACACCTTTAAAAGAAGTCTACATCGGAAGATTAAAGCAAGCAGTAGAATGGAAAGTTGTTTCTGGTGGTCTTAATAAACAATCCCCGAGAAGAAATGACAGCGAGAACATTGTACTTACAAGCGTTTCAATGCGCTGATAAAATACCCTTCAGTGTAGACAGGATTCAAGTGGGGACCGAGCGTTCATCGCGCGAAACCACCTTCTCTGAGCCAAGCGGGCAGGCACCCTGTGGATTTTCAGGAAATTGATAAAAGTGTTGAGTTCAAGCCGACACGGAAATTTAGGGGTGATATTTGAGGCTAAAAGTTAACCCCCACCCCCACCCCCCTCCCTTTGGCAGATAAATCTCCTTTCCTCTGGAGAATTCAATCTCCCTCAAAAGACTTGCCTTCTCCCGGGAGCTGCGGAGGCTGAGTGGGGTTGGGGGGGGGGGGGGGTGGGTGGGGGTTCTGAGATTATGAGGGTCATTGATACCTCGTGTTATCTGAAGCAAAATGAGAGAGGGGAGGGGGTTTGAGGAGGATCTGAGGGGGGAGTTCGACCCCCCCCCCCCCCGACACACAGAGCGTGGTTGGTATCTGAAATGGGATACAGTCAGATGCATTTAGACAGACACTGTGTTGAAGCAGGCGAGATGCGGTCCTGATGCGGGGAAATTGGATTAGGTTAGCATGCAGGTGGTGGGCCGAAGAGCCTGTCTGTGTTGTCCCACTGGAGGTTGCAAAAGAAAGCTGTCGGTTTCACGTTTCAATTTTTTTTTAATATTTATTAAACAAAAGGCGCTGTTTCACGCCCTCCTGATAGATGACAGTCACAACCGGTAAAAAAATACAATATACAGCGAAGAGAAAATTCATTTGATAAAAAAATTGGTATAAAGATTGATATAAATTGTTCCAGCAAACCTGGGTTCCTTTCCCCTGCAAACTGTTCTCCCCATATTGCTGTCAACTTCACCCCCTACCCCCAGATTCTACCCCTCACCCGCACACCAAGGAGGGCGATTCACAGCGGCCGATTCACCCACCGACCCCTCGCGTCTATTTGGGGGGGGGGGTGGTGGGAGGGGACCGGAACCCCCCGGGGGGGGGGAAGGCGTGGGGTCACAGGGAGAGAGTGGAAACTACAGACACACACACACACACACACACACACACACACAGGCACACACACACGTGTACACTCACACACTCACACGTGCACACACACTCACTCACACACATGCACACATATGCACACATACACGTGCACACACTCACACGTGCACACACACATGCACACACGCACACACACACATGCACACACTCACACGTGCACGCACACGCTCACACGTGCACACACACTCACTCACTCACATGCACACACTCACATACACATGCACGCACACGCACTCACACACATGCACGCTCACATGTGCACACACACGTGCACACACTCATTCGTGCACAAATGCACGCACACTCACACACATGCACACTCACATGTGCACACACTCACACGTGCACACACACATGCACACACGCACACACACACATGCACACACTCACACGTGCACGCACACGCTCACACGTGCACACACACTCACTCACTCACATGCACACACTCACATACACATGCACGCACACGCACTCACACACATGCACGCTCACATGTGCACACACACGTGCACACACTCATTCGTGCACAAATGCACGCACACTCACACACATGCACACTCACATGTGCACACACTCACACGTGCACAAACTCACACGTGCACAAATGCACACACACACACACACACACACACACACACACACACAACACCATAGACACAGGAGACTGCAGACGCTGGAATCTGGAGTAACACACCTCAGCGGGTCAGGCAGAGGGGGGAATGGACACACGACACTTCGGGTCGAGACCCTTCATCCAGACAATGCCAGAGATCAGCATCGAACCCGGGTCCCTGGAGCTGTGAGGCAGCGGCTGTACCCGCTGCTCGACTACCCCACCCTCAGCTCAAAATCACCCTGTTGCTTTAGCCGTACCAAACCGTGACGCATTTCGATGGTGCATCTGTAAAAAGTGGTGAGGATCAGGAGATGGGAGCTAATAGAAAGTAATCTTCTGCTGGAATGGCTCTGTAAGACTTTCTGTTGGAGAATCTCAGCCCCACCAAACCATGCGGACTGTCTAAGTAATTCAGCCCACAACAGAGCAGGTTCCCGATATCTGAGAGCTAATTTTCCGAAAGGTCCTATTCCCACCCCGAGGTGTAAGCAACACCAACAGCCTATCCTGGTCCAACCACGTGGACTCCACGGCCAAGAAAACTCACCAGCACCTCTACTTCCTCAGGAGGCTAAAGAAATTCGGCTTGTCCCCTTTGACACTCACCAACTTTTACCGATGCACCATAGAAAGCATCCTATCTGGATGTATCACGGCTTGGTACGGTAACTGCTCTGCCCGGGTCCGCAAGAAACTGCAGAGAGTTGTGGACACAGCCCAGCGCATCACGGAAACCAGCCTCCCCTCCGCGGACTCTGTCTACACTCCCCGCTGCCTCGGTAAAGCAGCCGGCATAATCAAAGACCCCCACCCACCCCGGACATTCTCTCTTATCCCCCCTCCCATCGGGCAGAAGATACAAAAGCCTGAAAGCACGTACCACCAGGCTCAAGGACAGCTTCTATCCCGCTGTTATAAGTTATTGAACGATAAGATGGACTCTTGGCCTCACGATCTACGTCGTCGTGGCCCTTGCACCTTATTGCCTGCCTGCACTGCACTTTCTCTGTAACTGTGACACTTCATTCTGCATTCTGTTATTGTTTTACCCTTGTACTACCTCAATGCACTGATATGGAATCATCTGTACGGATGGCATGCAAAGCAAAGTTTTTCCCTGTACCTTGGTACCTGTGACAATGATAAACCAATTTACCAATTCCTTAGGCATTCTGTACTTTGTATAAAATTTCCCCAAACTGTTTAGGTTTTATTCTATCATTGGGATCTTGGCACTGAACACATCTCGAGATGGTGGGGGTGCAGTCCGTGTGGGGAAGGGGATCCCGCGGTCCCGTGCTGGGGAGGGAGGAGTCCTGGGATTTAGACCCGGCGAGGGTGAAGGATCGGCCGAGTTGGAAGGGGGAACCTGCGGGTGGTGGTGTTCCCCTGTACCCACCCCCCCCCCCCCCAGCCCTCCCCCACTGCCCTCGTCCACCGGGAGAGTTGCCGGGTTTGGAATATATGGTCAGATTTTTCAGGATGTAATTTTTAAGGTAGTGGAGATGGTTGTACATAAAATTCCGAGGGGCATAGGTAGGTGAAGGATGCTGCCTGGATTTGAGGGTATGAACTACTGGACAAACTTGGGTTGTTTTCTCCGGAGCAGCTGAGGCTGAGGGGAGACCTGATAGAGGTTTATAAGATTATGAGAGGCACAGACAGAGTAGGCAGCCGGGATCTTTTCCCCCAGGGTCGAAATATCTAATACCAGAGGGCGTGCATTTAAGGTAAGAAAGGGGAAAGTTCAAAGGAGATGTGTGGGGCAAGTTTTTTTACACAGAGAGCGGTGGGTGCCTGGAATGTGCTGCCAGGGGTGGGGGTGGAGGCAGATACGATAGAGGGGTTTAAGAGGCTGTTAGACAGGCACATGAATGTGCAGGGAACGGAGGGATGTGCACACTGTGCAGGCAGAAGGGATTCAGTTTACTTTATCATTGTGTACGGCACAGACATCGTGGGCCAAAGGGCCTGTTCCTGTGCTGGACTGTTCTATGTGCACTATATGCACAGTGTCACCCACAAACACACACACACATTCATGTTCTATGTTCCATTTTCCATGTTCTATGTTCGAACTGATTCCTTAGTGGTGACCTTTGAGGAGATATAAGAAAATATTGTGTGTGTGCGTGTGTGTGTGAGTGAGAGAGAGAGAGATACAGACAGACAGACAGACAGAAGAGAGAGGGAGTTGGAGAGAGATGAGGGAAAGAGAGCGAGAGAGAGAGAGAGAAGGTTATGTTTCAGCTTTATAAAACTCTGGTCAGGCCTCATCTGGAGTATTGCATTCAGTTCTGGTTGCCCCCGTTACAGGAAGGGTGTGGGGTGCTTTGGAGAGGGTGCAGGAGAGGTTCACCAGGATGCTGCCTGGATTAGAGAGCGTCAGTTATAAGGAGAGGTCGGACAAACTTGGGCTGTTTTCTCTGGAGCGGCGGAGGTGGAGGGGAGACCTGATAGAGGTTTATAACATTATGAGAGGCACAGATAGAGTAGACAGCCGGGATCTTTTTCCCAGGGTTGAAATATCTAACACTAGAGGACGTGCATTGAAGGTGAGAGGGGGGTAAGTTCAAAGGAGGTGTGCGGGGCAAGTTTTTTTACACAGAGAGCGGTGGGTGCCTGGAATATTCTGCCGGGGGTGGGGGTGGAGGCAGATATGATAGAGGGGTTTAAGAGGCTGTTAGACAGACACACGGATGTGCAGGGGATGGAGGGATGTGGACATTGTGTCAGCAGAAGGGATTAGTTTAGTTAGGTGTTTAATTACTAGTTTAATTAGTTCGGCACAACATGGTGGGTCGAAGGGCCTGTTTCTGAGCTGGACTGTTCTATGTTCTGTAAACAGAGAGAAAGAGGGGAGAGAGGGGGAGGGAGGGGGGAGAGAGAGAGAGAGAAAGAGAGAGAGAGAGAGGGGAGAGAGAGAGAAAGAGGGGAGAGAGAGAGAGAAAGAGGGGAGAGAGAGAAAGAGGGGAGAGAGAGAGAGAGAGAGAAAGAGGGGAGAGAGAGAGAAAGAGGAGAGAGAGAGAGAAAGAGGAGGGAGAGAGAGACAGAGGAGAGTGAGAGAGGGGGAGAGAGAGAAGCAGGGGGGAGAGGCAGTGGCGGGAGAGAGAGACAGAGGGGAGAGAGAGAGAAAGAGGGGAGAGAGAGAGAGAAAGAGGGGAGAGAGAGAGAGAAAGAGGGGAGAGAGAGAGAAAGAGGGGAGAGAGAGAGAGAAAGAGGGGAGAGAGAGAGAAAGAGGGGAGAGAGAGAGAGAAAGAGGGGAGAGAGAGAGAAAGAGGGGAGAGAGAGAGAGAGAAAGAGGAGAGAGAGAGAGAGAGAAAGAGGGGAGAGAGAGAAGAGAAAGAGGGGAGAGAAAGAGGGGAGAGAGAGAGAAAGAGGGGAGAGAGAGAGAAAGAGGGGAGAGAGAGAGAAAGAGGAGAGAGAGAGAGAGAAAGAGGGGAGAGAGAGAGAGAGGGGAGAGAGAGAGAAAGAGGGGAGAGAGAGAGAAAGAGGAGAGAGAGAGAGAGAAAGAGGGGAGAGAGAGAGAGAGAGACAAGAGACTATGCTGGAATCTGGAGCATAAAACAAACTGCTGGACGGATTCTGTGGGGGTAAAGCAACGGTTTCATTCTGAGACCGTTCACCAGAACCCCAATTTTACGTTGAATTGGCTACTGATTCCTACATCAGCGGAGGCTCAGGACAGGTGACCAATGTGTTGCATGAAGTTCAGAGGGCTACCTTGGTAGATGTGGTCGAGACACACAGCATGGAAAGAGACCATTCGGCCCACATCGTCCATACTACCCCTTCACGCTAACCTAATTTACCAGGTTCCTATAGCCCAGGCGATTCAAATGCTGGCCTTCAGTGCAATGAGACCCTCTCTCCACCTCCTGCAGTCCAACTTCCAACCCCACCCTCCTGGAAAAGTTCCCCCCACCCTCCTCAGATCCCCTCTGAACCCCTGACCCCCTCAGCCTAATCCTCCCGTTTTATGGGGGCAGGTTCCCCACGTTCCCCGTCAGAATTTTGTACACCTCCTAAAATGATGTCTCTGGAACTCCCTGAAGGATCTATGCCCTGCATCTTGCCTGTTGGGATGGGAAGGCATCTTGCGTTTATATAGCGCCCTTCAGGGGGTCAAGAACTCCCCGAGCGCTTTAAGAAGGTAATGCAAGTGCACGGAAGTGGCTCACGGAGCTCCCTCCTCACCCCGCCCTCCCATTGTGGCGCTCCCTCCGAGCCCCCCCCCCACCACTGTGTGGCGCTCCCTCTTCCTCCCACAGGCGCTCCCTCCGCCCCTCCCATTGCATAGCGCTCCCTCCCTCCGCCCCTCCCTCCTCACGGTCCCACAGCGCATCACCGCCCCTCCTAGTACTGACCCTGAGGCGCTCCCTCCCAGCGTGAATAGAGGGTCAACAGAGGCGATTTTCCGCAATTGACCCCGCTTAGCGCAAAACTGTGGGATGAACCGAGTGACTGAGGTACTTCCAGCGATCCCTCACACCTCCCCACCCCCTGGTCTGGTCGGACAGCCTCGGTGGGGAGAAAACCCGGGGGGGAACGGCCAGGAAACACCATCCTTGAGAGATTCTCTACCCACAGACACTGCCCGACTCCAGTAGTATTTCCAACAGAGAGTGCGGCGCTCCTTCATCCGTCCCTCCTTCAGTGCGGCGCTCCCTCGGCCCTGGCACCGTGCACACAGCAGACCCAAAAGCAGTGGCGGTCCCTCAAATACTGACCCTCAGCGGCGCTCCCTCAGTCAACAGTGGGGTCCCCAATACTGGCTGCGCGGCGCTCCCATTGCAACAGCGCGGCGCTCCCTCAGTCAGCCCACAATACCGACTATGTGCGGGGCTCCCTCAGTGGCATCCACATCACGGGCTGTGCGGCGCTCCCTCACTGGCATCCACGTGCGGCACTGCAAACCCCTCTCCCACAGCTGAGCAGTCCTCCCTATAATGCGGCGCTCCCTCAGTCAACGCATCCCTCAATGTGTGCGGCGCTCCCTCAGTCAACAGTGGCATCCCCAATACTGGCTGTGCGGCGCTCCCATTGCAACAGCGCGGCGCTCCCTCAGTTAACCCACAATACTGGCTGTGCGGTGCTCCCTCACAGTGGCAGCCGCAATACTGGTTATGTGCGGCGCTCCCTCACAGTGGCATCCACAATACTGGTTATGTGCGGCGCTCCCTCACAGTGGCAGCCGCAATACTGGCTGTGCGGTGCTCCCTCACAGTGGCAGCCGCAATACTGGTTATGTGCGGCGCTCCCTCACAGTGGCATCCACATGTGCGCCCCTCTCCCACAGCTGAGCAGTCCTCCCTACAATGCGGCGCTCCCTCAGTCAACGCATCCCTCAATGTGTGCGGCGCTCCCTCAGTCAACAGTGGCATCCCCAATACTGGCTGTGCGGCGCTCCCATTGCAACAGCGCGGCGCTCCCTCAGTCAACCCACAATACTGGCTGTGCGGCGCTCCCTCACAGTGGCAGCCGCAATACTGGCTATGTGCGGCGCTCCCTCACAGCGCCCCTGTCCCACAGCTGAGCAGTCCTCCCTACAATGCGGCGCTCCCTCAGTCAACGCATCCCTCAATGTGTGCGGCGCTCCCTCAGTGATCTAAATCTCCCCGTTTTTCTACACGGGGTCCAGGCGGGGAAACGGTTAAGGAGAAGCGGCCGGCGGGTTTGGAATGCAGAACGCGTGTCCAATACTGGTCGCATTGAACGGCTGAGGCAGTTTAGGGCTGATGGATATACACACTTGTCTCTTAATCTCCGGAGCCTCTGATCAATACACTATTTCCCTTTGTCGCTACGCAGTTCGATCAGTGCAAAGAATTAGGTCCCTGCCTTAATCTTAGCGGAAGCCGGCAATGCTTTACTCAGAGGCTGTCAATTGTCAACGATGGATCCGTCCCGCCTGTGCGTTTGGGAGGGGGCCGCGCTGAGGGAGTGGTGTTGAGGGAGCGCCGCGCTGTGTGGGAGTGACGGCGCTGAGGGAGCGCCGTGTGGGAGTGGTGGTGCTGAGGGAGCGCCGCGTGGGAGTGGTGGTGCTGAGGGAGCGCCGCGCTGAGGGAGTGGAGTTGAGGGAGCGCCGCGCTGTGTGGGTGACGGCGCTGAGGGAGCGCCGTGTGGGAGTGGTGGTGGGGAGGGAGCGCCGCGCTGAGGGAGTGGTGCTGAGGGAGCGCCGCGTGGGAGTGGTGGTGCTGAGGGAGCGCCGCGCTGAGGGAGTGGTGCTGAGGGAGCGCCGCGCTGTGTGGGAGTGACGGCGCTGAGGGAGCGCCGTGTGGGAGTGGTGGTGCTGAGGGAGCGCCGCGCTGAGGGAGTGGTGCTGAGGGAGCGCCGCGTGGGAGTGGTGGTGCTGAGGGAGCGCCGCGCTGAGGGAGTGGTGCTGAGGGAGCGCCGCGCTGTGTGGGAGTGACGGCGCTGAGGGAGCGCCGTGTGGGAGTGGTGGTGCTGAGGGAGCGCCGCGCTGAGGGAGTGGTGCTGAGGGAGCGCCGCGCTGATGGAGTGGTGCTGTGGTGCTGAGGGAGCGCCGCGCTGTGTGGGAGTGACGGCGCTGAGGGAGTGGTGCTGAGGGAGCGCCGCGCTGAGGGAGTGGTGCTGAGGGAGCGCCGCGCAGTGTGGGAGTGACGCGATGAGGGGGCGGTGCTGAGGGAGCGTCGCGCTGCGGGTGGCGGTGCTGAGGGAGCGCCTCGCTGAGGGGGTGGTGATGAGGGAGCGCCGCGCTGTGGGAGTGACGGCGCTGAGGGAACGCCGCACTGGGAGGGGCGGTTATGAGGGAGCGCCTCACCTAGCTGATTTGGATCACGCTATTGGTGTTGAGCTCTCGGATGGGCATTGTGGGTGCTGAGGGAGCGCTTCACATGGGTGATGAGGGAGCGCTGCTGCGGGTGATCTCAAATGCTGAGGACCTCGCAGTGAAGGCTGCATTGGGAGCGCTGGCCGCTGGGGGAGCGCCGCGGTGGGGGAAATTGCTGGGGGACGGCTGCATTGGGAGCACACTGGGTTCTGATGGAGCGCCACTGCGGATGAGGGAGCGCCGCATGGCGAGGCTGTTCTGGAAGCGCAGTGGGGGTGGTGCTGAGGGAGCGCCGTTGGGAATATTGCCGAGGGAGCGCCGCACTGGATGTGGAGATTTGAGCGCCGCACTGGGAGGGGCGATAATGAGGGAGCGCCTCATTTCTAGCTAGTATTTGGATCACACTACTGGCAGGGAGCGCCGAGGGAGCGCCCCTCTCGGACGGGCACTACCGGCAGGGAGCGCCGTTATCAGTGACCCACCAATTCAGACCATCCCGCTTCCCCGACGATTAACGGCGTTCTTGTTGTCGTTTAGCGGGATCTTCCTGTGCGAAAATGGCCACCACTTTTCCCCGTTCCATGTGGAAAGCATCCTGAGGCTCGCCTGGCTTGGGGTGGGTGTGAGGGCTGCCGAGAGTGGGGAGGGGGGGTGCTAGCGGTGAGGGGGGGGGGGTGGTGTGTGAGAGGCAGCGGCAACGCTCTGCCAATGGGTCACTTCAGAGAGAGAGAGAGTCAGAGAGACAGACAGACAGATAGATAGACAGATAGATAACTAGAGATAGATAGATATAGACAGATAGATATAGATAGATACAGACAGATAGACAGACAGACAGATAGACACATAGACAGTTAGGTATAGAGAGACAGACAGACAGATGTAGATAGACACATAGATAGACAGGTATAGAGAGAGAGATAGACAGATAGATGTAGATATAGATAGACAGACACATAGTTAGACAGTTAGATAGGTATAGAGAGAGACAGATAGACAGATAGATGTAGATATAGATAGATAGACACATAGACAGTTAGATAGGTATAGAGAGAGACAGACAGACAGATGTAGATAGACAGGTATAGAGAGAGAGAGACAGACAGATAGATGTAGATATAGATAGACACATAGTTAGACAGTTAGATAGGTATAGAGAGAGAGAGAGAGACAGACAGATGTAGATATAGATAGATAGACATAGACAGTTAGATAGGTATAGAGAGAGAGACAGATAGACAGATGTAGATATAGATAGACACATAGATAGACAGTTAGATAGGTAAAGAGAGAGAGAGACAGATGTAGATGTAGATAGACACATAGACAGTTAGATAGGTATAGAGAGAGAGAGAGAGAGACAGATGAAGGGAGGAGGAGTGCGATATAGAACAGAGATAGTCACACCTAGTAGAAGAAGTGATGCCAGGAAGGCGGGAAGGAAGTTGGGGTGAGGGGGAATAAAGGGCACGATGGAAAAGTGTTGAGCGACGGTCTACCTATCATTTATCTATCGTTCTGTCTACCTTTCATCTATCTATTCTGTCCATCCATCTGTCTATCCATCTCTATCTATCTCTCCATCTCTCCATCTACCTTTCTATCCATCTATCTCTCTCTATCATCCATCCATCCATCCATCTGCCTGTCTGGGTGCTGGGGGGAGGGACAGAAAGAAATTGGTAAAGGAAGGGATGGAACGAGGGGGTAGGGGAGGGGGGAACACACACACATCAGGGGAAGGCGGGGGGGGGGAGTGTGGAGGGAGGTACGAAAGGCAGCGACAGACGGAGAGGGGAAAGAGAGGGCAAGGAAGGAGCCGCTAGTCCTGACATGACCCGCACAACCTCCATTAGTTACAGAGGCTTCACTTCCAAGATGACTGAGCGTTATCAAGGAAGGGAAGAAGGTGTGACGGGCCGCAGCTCTGGCCCGGGAGCTCCCGTGGACACGGCAGAGAGTCTGGTGTCCTTTCACCTAGTGACTAGACAAGGGAGACATAGGGTGGGAGTCACACGGGACAGGGAGGGGGAGGACAGGCGACACAATAGTTACCTATCTATCTCGGGATATTTGCCTATGTATCTGTCTCTCTGTCTATTTATCTCTGTCTATCCATCTGTCTATCTCATCTGCTCTCTATTTAATCGTCTATCTATCTCTCTATTTCTTTATCCGTCTGTCTATCAGTCTATCTATCTATCTAACAGTTTATCTATCTGTCTGTTCATTTATCTGTCTGTCTACCTATCATTTATCTATCGTTCTATCTTTCTATCTGTCTATCATTTATCTATCCGTCTGTCTGTCTATCTGTCTGTCTATCTATCTGTCTGTCTATCTATCTGGCTGTCTGTCTGTCTACCTGTCTGTCTATCTACCTATCCGGCTGTCTGTCTGTCTATCTATCCGGCTGTCTGTCTGTCTACCTGTCTGTCTATCTACCTATCCGGCTGTCTGTCTGTCTACCTGTCTGTCTATCTACCTATCCGGCTGTCTGTCTGTCTACCTGTCTGTCTATCTACCTATCCGGCTGTCTGTCTGTCTATCTATCCGGCTGTCTGTCTGTCTACCTGTCTGTCTATCTACCTATCCGGCTGTCTGTCTGTCTATCTATCCGGCTGTCTGTCTGTCTACCTGTCTGTCTATCTACCTATCCGGCTGTCTGTCTGTCTATCTATCTATCTGTCTATTTATCTCTCTGTCTATGTCTGTCTGTCTATCTATGTCTGTCTATCTGTCCGTGTCTGTCTGTCTATCTATCTATCCGGCTGTCTGTCTATCTATGTCTGTCTATCTATCTATCTGTCTGTCTGTCTGTCTATTTATCTGTCTGTCTATCTATGTCTGTCTATCTGTCTGTGTCTGTCTGTCCATCTATCTATCCGGCTGTCTGTCTGTCATTTATGATTCTCTCCACACTACTATTTAACTTTCTGGCTATTTATCATCCTGAGACATTTTGTTACTCGGCTCCCTACATATCTTTCTCCGTCCATGATGCCTACATGTGTCGCTTCACGCTTTGGTCCGTCTCTTTCCATTCTCACCTCCCCGTTTTACACTCTCACTCTCTCTTCATCTCCTTCCCTCCCTCCCTCCATCCCCCCCCTCCCTCTCCCCACCCCCTCCCCAACCAACAGTTCCCCATTCACGAGTGCGAAGACAGTGGAGCGGTGTTCAAAGTCCTTACCTCGTTCGCTGACTCCCGCCAGAGCGAACGGGACACAGATGTATTTTGAAGAATGTGTTCCCGGGGAACCTCTTGTGCCCGAGGCTACAGACTCGGTGTGGGTGGTAATAACGGGGAGGGAGGGAGGGAGGGAGGGAGGGAGGGAGCCAAGCAGAGAGCCGGGATAAATCAGAAACTGGGAGAAAAGAGAGCGAGAGAGTCAGAAATCGATTGAAGAGGATAGCGAGGGGGAGATAAAATTAGAGAGAGGAGGGATAGAGAGAGAGCGAGTCAGACAGAGAAAGAGAGGGAGAGAGCGTGAGAGAGAGAGGGGGGAGATAGAGAGGGGCAGAAAGAGGGGGGGGGACAGAGGGACGGGACAGAGTGCAGAGAGAGGGGGGATAGAGGGAGGCGGAGGGAGAGGGGAGAGGCAGGAACTGGAGAGAGGGGGAACAGAGAGGGGGGATAGAGGGAGGCGGAGGGAGAGGGGAGAGGCAGGAACTGGAGAGAGGGGGAACAGAGAGGGGGATAGAGGGAGGCGGAGAGAGAGGGGAGAGGCAGGAACTGGAGAGAGGGGAACAGAGAGGGGGATAGAGGGAGGCGGAGGGAGAGGGGAGAGGCAGGAACTGGAGAGAGGGGGAACAGAGAGGGGGATAGAGGGAGGCGGAGAGAGAGGGGAGAGGCAGGAACTGGAGAGAGGGGGAACAGAGAGGGGGATAGAGGGAGGCGGAGGGAGAGGGGAGAGGCAGGAACTGGAGAGAGGGGGAACAGAGAGGGGGGATAGAGGGAGGCGGAGGGAGAGGGGAGAGGCAGGAACTGGAGAGAGGGGAACAGAGAGGGGGATAGAGGGAGGCGGAGAGAGAGGGGAGAGGCAGGAACTGGAGAGAGGGGGAACAGAGAGGGGGATAGAGGAAGGCGGAGAGAGAGGGGAGAGGCAGGAACTGGAGAGAGGGGGAACAGAGAGGGGGATAGAGGGAGGCGGAGGGAGAGGGCAACAGGGACAGGAGATGGAGATCAGAGAGAGAGGGGGCACAGGGAGACGGAATAGAGGGAGGCGGAGAGAGAGAGGTAGAGAGAGAGTCACAACCTGTGAAGATTGGAGAGAGAGCTTCAACAGCTACTGAGAGATCCGCTCAGCAGACTCCCAGAGAGAGAGGGAGAGAGAGAAGGGGGGAGGGAGAGAGAAATGGGGGTAAGGTCGAACCCAGGGAAGAGTGAAGCTCCCACCTCTCCTGGGTTTAAGTTGCCTGTGAACAGTACATGTCCGCGCCGACAAAATATATGTACACACACACTGCTACCGATCGATTCAAAATAATTCCTTTCAAACTCGGAAAATAAAGTTCATAGTGGATCAAATTTGAAAACAGATGTCGAAACGCGATTCTAAATAAGATTCGATCCCTCGAAATAGAGTGTAGATAATATTTTGCTGCCCGCTTGATGAAAATGACTGATTTCATTTAGAAACTGTTACGGAGTCGCCAGTTTAAAAGTTGTTTCACGAAACCTTCGCAGCTTGCTAAAGTGTGATAGATGGATCAGTCAGGACGCGCCTGCGCGTTACCTACGTACAACCAGTGCAAATCTAAAATAAATTAGAAATTTTTTCGAAGAGGAATCGTTTTCTGCATTCGCTCCTGAAATAACAATTAAATATCGACCGGTTGCATCTCCGGAGGGGCGAATACACGAGCCTTATATATATATATAGATATATACATACACATAACATGCGCTGTACAGGGGGGTATAATGTAGAGGAAGGGTGTGTGTGTGTGTGTGTGTGTGTGTGTGTGTGTGTGTGTGTGTGTGTGTGTGTGTGTGTGTGTGTGTGTGTGTGTGTGTGTGTGTGTCTCACGGTGCACATGGGGTACATCCCTCTCCGCACAACGAGGGTTCAATATCGAAATGAAATGATATATTTTATTCCCGTGGTCTAAAAGGGAAAGGAGCAGTTGTTAATTACAGGAGGTTGTCATGCAGGAAAGCGAGGTTTTCTCTCCCCCTCTACCTCACTCCCTCCCTCCCTCTCTCTGAACTCCCTCTCTCCCTCTCCCCCTCTCCCCTCCCTCCCTCTCTCTACCTCCCTCCCTCCCTCTCTTTAAACTCCCTCCCTCCCTCTCCCTCCTCCCCCTCCCTCCCTCTCTCCCTCCCTTCCTCTCTCTACCTTCCTCCTCTCTCGCCCCCCTCCCTCCCTCTCTCTCCCTCTCTCCCCGCTCCCTCCCTCCCTCTCCCCTCTTACCTCACTCCTTCCCCTTCCCTCACCCTTCTTTCCCTCCCTCCCTCTGCCTCATTTCCTCTTTCCTCTCTACCTTCCTCCCTCTCCCTCTCTCTCCTATTCTTTCTCTCCCCTCTCCCCTCTACTTTACTCCCCCCTCTCCCTCGCTTTTTCCCTCCCTCCCCCTCTCCCTCTCCCTCTCTCCCTCCCTCCCTCTCTCCCTCCCTCTCCCTCTCCCTCTCTACCTCTCTCTCTCTCTACCTCTCTCACTCTCCCTCTCTCCCTCCCTCCCTCTCTCCCTCCCTCTCTCCCTCTCCCTCTCTCCCTCCCTCCCTCTCTCCCTCCCTCTCTCCCTCCCTCTCTCCCTCCCTCCCTCTCTCCCTCCCTCTCTCCCTCTCCCTCTCTACCTCTCCCTCCCTCTCTCCCTCCCTCCCTCTCTCCCTCTCCCTCTTCCCCTATCCCCCTCCCTCCTCCTCTTTGCTCTTTATTTCTCCCCTCTTGTCTCCTTCTTTCCCCCCACCCCCTCCTTCGCCCCCTTTCTGTCATTCTCTCCCCTTTCTCCTCCTCCTCCCCATTGCTCCGTCCCTTAGCTCCCCAACGCCCTCCCCCCTCGCTTCCTTCCCCTCTCTGTGTCTCCCACTTCCCTCCCTCCAGTTCCCTCCCCTCCCCTATCCCACCTCTCCCTGCCCCCCTCCCCACTTTCTGTCCCTCTTTCCTGGACCCCTACTCCCTCCCTCTCTGTTTCTCTGTTCCCTTCCCTCTCTCCTTCTTCATGTCCCTCGCCCTCTCTACATCCCCCTCTCTACATCCCCTCCCTCTCTCTCCCTCCGGTTCCCTCATTCCCTCTATATTCCCCCTACCCTTTCCTCTCTCCCCCTTTCCCCCTCTCTATTGACCCTCTATCCCCCTCTATTTCAGCTCTCTCTCTGTCCCTCTCTCTGCATACTCTCTATCCCCTGCACCTTCCCCTCTCTATATCCCTCATACCCCTTCCCTTCCCTCCCCTCCCTTCTATAGCCCTTCTTCCCGTCCCCCTCACTGTCTATGCCCCCTCCATTCCCCTTCCCTCCCATCCTCTCCTTCCTCGTCCTCTCCCCTCTCCCGACGGCCCCCTCCCCTAATTCCCTTCTCTCTCTCCCTCCCTCCCTCCCTCTGTTCCCCATCTTCCCTGCTTCCCCTACCCCCTCTCTCCCTCCCCACCTCCCCCTGTCCCCTCTCCCTCCCTCTGACTTCTTCCCCACCTCCCCTCCACCCCGTCCCCCCGCCCTCCCTTCCTCTGTCCCCTTCCCCACCTCCCTCCCTCCCTCTGTCCCCTCCCTCCCTCCCCCTGCCCCCTCTACCTTCTCCCTCCCTGTTCCCCCTCCTTCCCTCCTCTGTGCCCCCTCCCCCTGTACCCCCGCCCTCCCCACCTCCACATCTGTCCTCCCTCCCCTCCGTCCCCCCTGTCCCCCTGCCCCCCACCTCCCCCTCCCCCCTCCCCTCTGTCCCCCCCCTCCCCTCCCTCTGTCCTCCCTCCCTCTCCTCCCCTCTGTCCCCCCTCCCTCCCCTCCCTCTGTCCTCCCTCCTTCCCCTCCCTCTCTGTCCCCCCTCCCTCACTCTCTCTCTGTCCCCCCTCCCTCACCCTCTCTCTGTCCCCCCTCCCTCCCCCTGTCCCCCCTCCCCCTCCCCTCTGTCCCCCCTCCCTCCCCTCCCTCTGTCCTCCCTCCCTCCCCTCCCTCTCTGTCCCCCCTCCCTCCTCCTGTCCCCCCTCCCTCCCTCCCCTCCCTCCGTCCCCCTCCCTCCTCCATCCTCCCCTTCCCTCCCCCTCCCCCCTCCCTCTGTCCCCCTCCCTCTGTCCCTCCCCCTCCCTCCTCCCCTTCCCTCCTCCCCCCTCCCTCTGTCCCCCTCCCTCTGTCCCCCCCTCCCTCCCCCCTCCCCTCCCACTCTCCCTGTCCACTGTCTACACCGCGTTCAGCTGTTTTAAAATTATGAAAAATACCCCAATCGCAGCGGCTTCACTTCGATTAACGTGATGGATGTGACAGAATTCGATCAATACCATATCGCCCTATAAAGTGTCAAGTAATGAATCAATTTCGACTAAATTTTCCATTTTTCAGAAGCTGTTCTCAAAGAAGAATATCCCTCTTTGTAAAGATATTATTATCGATTTCGACGGCAATTTGACATCAGGATAGTTAATTCCACTCAGAATAAAGTACAAAGCACTTGAAAGAGGTAGCCAGGGTCGGTCTGAGCAAAGTTAAGTTTCTGCTTGGGTCTGGTCCATCCAATTGCGGGGTGTATGTGCGTCGCATGAAGATAGAGTGTTGGGCAGCTAAAGTGAAGAGATTCTCCCTCTTCTCTCTGTCTCGGAAGGTGATCTGACTTGTTAGTGAAAGTTATCATCTTTCCCAGAAGCCGTGGCAGTGCTCTCTCTCTCTCTCTCTCTCTCTCTCTCTCTCTCTAAAGAAATATATTGTACAGCTTCATTTTTCTCTGCTTCCCGTTCTCTCTCTCTCTCTCTCTCATTCTGTTTCTTCACCCCCTCACCTCACGCCCCCGCACTACCTCTGTTGTTCGTTTCCTGTCTCTGTAAACCCTGCCTATGTCTCTCTGCATCTGACTCCAGTCTGTACCTCCGGGTGTGTGTGTGTGTGTGTGTGTGTCTGTGTGTGTCTGTGTGTGTGTGTTTGTGTCTGAGTGCGTGGGAATGTGTGTGTGAGCATGTGTGTGTGTGTGTGTATGAGTGTGTATGTGAGTGTGTGTGCTTTTATGTCACTGTGTGTGTGTGCATGAGTGTGTGTGTGAATGTGTGTGCGCACATATGTGTGAGTGCGTGGGAGTGTGTGTGAGAGAGCGCTGTGTGAGTGTGTGATCATGTGTGTGTTTGTGTCACTGTGTGTGCGCACACGTGTGTTCTGACCCCAGTCTGTTTGCCTAGGGGTGTGTGTGTGTGTGTGTGTGTGTGTGTGTGTGTGTGTGTGTGTGTGTGTGTGTGTGTGTGTTTGACAGAGAGAGAGAATGTGTGTGTGTGTACGTGTGGGGGTGAGAGAGCGTGTGTGCATGTGGGTGTGGGTGTGGGTGTGAGAGAGAGAGTGTGTGTGTGAGAGAGAGTGTGTGTGTACGTGTGGGTGTGTGTGAGAGAGTGTGTGTGTAAGTGTGTGAGAGTGTGTGTGTGAGAGAGAGTGTGTACGTGGGTGTGTGAGAGAGTGTGTGTGTACGTGTGGGTGTGTGGGTGTGTGGGTGTGTAAGAGTGTGTGTGTGAGTGTTTGTGGGTGTGCACACGTATGTATCTAATTGGCATGTTGATATGTTCGACATACAGAGATAGGCAGGGAGGTATACAGAGAGGGAGAGGGAAAGGGAGGAGAGGCAGAGAGAGGGAGGGGGCAGAGAGTAGAAAGGGGAGAGAAGTGAGGAGAGAGAGAGAGGCAAAGAGACAGACAGAGAGACAGACATCTACAGAGAGACAGGCTACCTCCCTGTCACTGTATGTTGCTTTGTGTGTTTATCTGTGTCAATCTCTCTCTCTCCACCTGTCTCTCTCACCCCTCTCTTTCCTTCATCTCTTTCTCTCCCCCCTCTCAGTCTGTCTCTTTGTCTCTCTGCCTCACCTCTCTCACCCTCTCTCCCCTTCCTCTGACTCTCCCTCCCCTCCCTCTCCCTCCCTCTCTCTCTGTCGAATACATGAACATAACATTTAGTAGAAGGCCACCGAGCCCATTCAATAACCACTTGGCAGATCTGACTCTGACCCCAAATCCACATCACCTCTGACCCCCGGTGACCATTCCCCCCCGCCCTTTACTTATCGAGAACCGATCTCCCCCCCCCCCCCACTCCCCACCTTAAAAACTCTGGCTCACAGACTCTGTGCCCACCAGCCCTTTGAGGAAGAGAGTTCCACAGACTCACCTCCCTCCCTCCCAGAGAGAAAAGGTATCTGCTGGTTCTGCCCATGTACACTGAACCCATTTACTGATCCCACTGACCTGCACACACCCCCTCACCCCCTCCCTCTGTCCCCCTCACCCCTCCCTCTGTCCCCCTCACCCCCTCTCTCTGTCCCCCTCACCCCTCTCTCTCTCCCTCACCCCCTCCCTCTGTCCCCCTCACCCCTCTCTCTCACCCTCACCCCCTCTCTGTCCCCCTCACCCCCTCCCTGTCCCCCTCACCCCATCCCTCTGTCCCCCTCACCCTCCCTCTGTCCCCCTCACCCCCATCCCTCTGTCCCCTCAACCCTCTCTCTGCTCCCCTCACCCCTCCCTCTGTCCCCCTCACCCCTCCCTCTGTCCCCTCACCCCTCTCTCTGCTCCCCTCACCCCCTCCCTCTGTCCCCCTCACCCCGCTCTCTCTCCTCACCCCCTCTGTCCCCCTCACCCCTCTCTCTCCCGCACCCCTCTCTGTCCCCCTCACCCCCCTCCCTCTGTCCCCCTCACCCCTCCCTCTGTCCCCTCACCCCCTCCCTCTGTCCCCTCACCCCTCTCTCTGCGCCCCTCACCCCTCCCTCTGTCCCCCTCACGCCCCTCCCTCTGTCCCCCATCACCCCTCTCTGTCCCTCACCCCCCCCTCCCTCATGTCCCCAGCTCACGCCCTCCCTCTGTCCCTCACCCCTCTCTCTGCTCCCCTCACCCCCTCTCCTCTGTCCCCCTCACCCCTCTCTCTCCCCTCAACCCCTCTCTGTCCCCCTCACCCCCTCGCCTCTGTCCCCCTCACCCCTCCCTCTGGTCCCCCTCACCCCTCTCTCTGTTCCCCCCACCCCTCCCTCTGTCCCCCCCACCCCCCTCCCTCTGTCCCCCTCACCCCTCCCTCTGTCCCCCTCACCCCCTCTCTCTGTCCCCCTCACCCCTCCCTCTGTCCCCCTCACCCCTCGGTCCCTCTGTCCCCCTCACGCCCTCCCTCTCCCCCTCACCCCCTCTCTGTCCCCCCACGCCCGATCCCTCTGCTCCCCGCACCCCTCCCTCTGTCCCCCTAAACCCCTCCCTCTTTCCCCCACACCCCTCCTCTGTCCCCCCTCACCCCTCTCTCTGTCCCCTCACCCCTCCCTCTGTCCCCCTCACCCCTCTCTTCTACCTCACCCCCTCTCTGTGTCTCCCTCACCCCCCTCTCCCTCCCTCTCTCCCCCTCTCTCTCTGCATCCTTAACCCCCTCTCTTTCTCTATCTTAATCCTCGTCTCTCTACCCCCACTTTCCCATGTCCTTCACCCCTTCTCTCCCTCTCTTGCTCTCTCTTTCGCTCTCTCTGTCTCTCTTGCTCTCACTGCACCGTCTCCACCCCTCTCTCGTCTATCTCTCCCCTCTCTCTCTCTCTCTGTCTCTCCATCTCTCTCTCTCTCCCCCCACGACCAACTTTCTGACATTTTTACACGTGATCCTTCTTTTCCCCGCCAGACGTTGAAGGATAATGGTCCTAATGCAGGCCAGTGGGTCAGTGTGGGTAGGTCGAGGGGCAGCAGAGACGGGGTTGGGCAGAAGGGCCTGTTTTCCGTGCTGGACCACATCGCAAACTCTCTGAACGATTCACTTCTCTCTTCTCTTTCTCCTTCAGTTTCTGTCTCTCTCTCTTTCTGTCCCTCTCTGCATCTCTCCCTCCTTTTCTGTATCTCTCCTTGAGCATGTCGTCTGCCTCTCTCTCTCTCTCTTTCTCTCTCTCTCCCTCTCTCTCTCTCTCTTCCTCACACACCACACAACACACACACACACACACATATATATCGATCTTGTCTCTCTCCTGGGTATTCAGTTACCTGTCTGTGTGACTCTCTCAACGTATCCCTCTCTAACCTTTATTTAGCTGTGAGTCTGTGTGTTGTGTGTGTGTGTGTGTGGTGTGTGCGTGTCAGTGTGTCGTTGATTTGTGTGTGTGTTTGTGTGTGTGTGTGTTTGAATGTCAGTGTGTGTGTGTTTGAATGTGGTTGTGTGTGTGTATTGGTATTGGTTTATTATTGTCACTTGTACGAGGTACAGTGAAAAACTTGTCTTGCAAACCGATCGTACAGTCAATTTCATTACACAGTGCAGTTACATTGAGTCAGTACAGGGTGCATTGATGTAGGTACAGGTAAAACATAACAGTAAAGAGTGAATGTCACAGCTACAGAGAAGTGCAGTTTAATAAGGTGCGAGGTCACAACAAGGTATATCGTGAGGTCAGAGTCCATCTCATCGTAGAAAGGAACCGTTCAATAGTCTTATCACCGGTGGGTAGAAGCTGTCCTTGAGCCTGTGGTAAGTGCCCCTCAGGCTCCTGTATCTTCTACCCGAAAGAGAGAATGACCCGGGTGGGTGGGGTCTTTGTTATTCTGGCTGCTTCACCAAGGCAGCGAGAGGTGAAAGACAGAGTCCAAGGGAGGGGAGGCTGGTTTCCGTGATGCGCTGGGCTGTGTCCACAACATCTCTGCAGCTTCTTGCGGTCTTGGGCAGAGCAGTTTGCCGTACCAAGCCGTGATACATCCTGATAGGATGCTTTCTATGGTGCATCAGTAAAGTTGGTGAGAGTCAAAGGGGACAAAACAAATTTCTTTAGCTCCTGAGGAAGTAGAGGCGCTGGTGAGCTTTTATAGGCCGTGTCGTCTATGTGGTTGGACCAGGACAGGAACTCCCAGGAACTTGAAGCTCTCAACTCTCTCGACCCTCAGCACCATTGATGTAGACAGGTGCATGTACACCGCCCCCTTTCCTGAAGTCAATGACCAGCTCTTTTGTTTTTGTTGACATTGAGGGATAGGGTTGTTGTCATGACTCCATTCCACTAAGCTCTCTAGCTCCTTCCTGTACTCTGACATCATTATTTGAGATACGGCCTACGACGGTGGTGGTCATCTACAAACTTGTAGATAGGGCAGAATCTGGCCACACAGTCATGAGTGTATAGGGAGTAAGAGTAGAGGGCTGAGGACGCAGCCTTGTGGGGCAACCAGTGTTGAGAATAATCGTGCTGGAGGAATTGCTGCCTATCCTCACTGATTGCGGTCTGTTGGTCAGAAAGTCAAGGATCCAGTTGCAGAGGGGAGGTTGTTTGAGTCCCAGGTCTCGGAGTTTGGTGACAAAGTTTTCTCAGGATTATAGTATTGAAGGCAGAGCTGTAGTCAATTAACAATAGTCTAACATCCGTTTGAGTGTCAGTGTGTGTGTTTAAGTGAATGTGCTTGTTTTGTGTGTGAGTGCATGAGTATGTGTGGGTGAGTGTTTGAGAGTGTGTATGAGTGTGTTCATGTGTTCATGTGCGTGTTGTAACTGTGTGTGTGGTGTGTGTGTGTGTGTGTGCGCGTGTGTGTGAATGTGCTTGTCCTTCTGTGTGAATGTGAAAGTATATTTGTGTGAATGTTTGTGAGAGTGTGTATGAGTGCGTCCATATATTCTTCACACCTTGCCCCACCTGTACCTCCCACCTCCTCCCACCTGTACCTCACACCTTTCCCACCTGTAGTTCCCACCCTTCTCCACACCTGTCCACTCCTCTCCACCTGTCCGTCACACCTCTCCACTTATCACACCTGCACCCACCTGTCCGTCACACCTGCACCCACCTGTCCATCACGTCTCTCCACCTGTCCGTCACCCCTCCCCCACCTGTCCGTCACACCCCTC